>NW_027465256.1:0-17500 GCF_043290135.1 Rhipicephalus microplus | reverse complement strand
ACAACTGTGAATATTCGTTCTCTTAGCGGCGAGTGCTTACTGAAGTAGTCATTTTGTTTGATTGCTCATGGTTTTCTTTATTGAACTTGACGTGTCGTTTGGCCATGAAAGGTGAATAAAAGAACACACGTGTGAGGTTCAGTTGCCTTGAAACTAGAACAATACTAAAGCCAAATGCCCAATTTTATCTCGTAACGCTTTTTATTGGCCGTGCACATGTTTTTAGGCTGAGTTTATTGACCTTTTCGCTATCACACAATGCATTTTAAAAGAACGAATTCTTCATGCCGAAAAACAATACCATCATCTAGCTTCCAGCGAAGTTCTCAGAGACCTAGTGACATCAACTGGAAATGTTAGGTGCCGTAAACATCTGGCATTAACTCTGTTCTGTACCGAACCACGTATGCATGGTCTCGACTCTGCCGCGGCCCTGTTCTGTTGGAGCTGTAATTTGTTTCCATGTTCTGCGCAAATACGTTCACGATGAAGTGTATTCGATCCAGTTAGCGTGCTTCTAAAGCATGCCCGCCTACCGCGGCGGTGAGGTGGGTAGTGTGCTTGACGGCTTACTCGATGGTCGTGGGTTCAATTTTCGCTGCGGAGATCGCATTTCCATGGAGGCGAAATGGTAGAGGCCCACGTACTGTTGTGTGATGTCAATGCATGTTGAAGAACACCAGATGGTAGAAACTTCTGGAGCTCTCCTCTACGATGTCCCTTATAACCATATAGTAGTTTTGGGGCGTTGACTTTCAGGCATTATAAGTATCTGTAGCGTGCCAAAGCTACAACAGCGAAATTCGGCATGGGTTTCAAGGAGAAGACGTGGTTCTTTCAATTGCAAGGAAACTGACTGTATAGTTAATATAATATGTGTGGGCATATGGACCAGTGCCACGTGGAAATCTGAAAATAAGCACCTACAGAAGCGCTCATGACGCAGGGTTAGTACAATATATTGTGTGCGCCCTTAAGGCCCAATGCCAAAATATTCAAATAGACAAGCAGCCCTGCCACGGCGGTCTAGTGGCTAAGGTACTCGGGTGCGGACCCACAGGTCTCGGGATCAAATCCCGGCTGTGGCGGCTGCATTTCCGATGGAGGCGGAAATGTTGTAGGCCCGTATGCTCAGATTTGGGTGCACGTTAAAGAACCCCAGGTGGTCTAAATTTCCGGAGCCCTCCACTACGGCATCTCCCATAATCATAGAGTAGTTTTGGGACGTTAAACCGCACAAATCGATCAAATCAATCAAAGAGACAAGCATCCCACATTCTCCCAACAAAGAAATGTTCAATCTCCTTAACCGAATCGGTATTCCTAGCTTGCATTCGTACGCTGTGAAGTAAACCAGGTACTGATATCTCATTTGAAATATAGTACACAGAAAAAAAAGAGCCACGCGGTGTGTAATATTAGGCAATGCGGTCATTGAATGCTGTGCCATGAACACAATAACGAGATAACTTCATTGCTTTTTGTTCAGGAGTTCACAACGCTCGAATAAAATATTTTAGGGTGTCTAATACGTTACATATTGAACAAAAATACCCCCAGGTATACAGATGACTTTAAGGCGACACAGTCTTACCTCTGTTCTACATAAACGTGTAGCTTACATCACAGCGTGCCATATCGTAAAGCTGAGCTGGACAATTTTTAATGCATAGTGATTATCATTCATAGAGTTTCACAAGGTGTTTATGCAATGTTTTTTTTTACTGTACTCTTTACTTGCGTTTTCATGCTTTGATTTGTGTTTTGCTACCGTTTATAGTATAACTGTATATCAATGTAAAGATAATTTACCTATACCTACGTGTATTCACGAGGTGAAGCTATTAGTATATTTGGGATTAAACGGTGAACTGAGTATTGAAATGCCTAGTAGTTTTAGTTGGAGAGGATATAACCTCTGCTTAATATGAAGTAATTTTAAATCGCATTGTTTTTGTGCACTGAACCAAGCCATGAACGCACATGCTCGAGGCTCCACAAACACGTCATCTCTCACATAATCTCTCTTTCACGACGCTCTCCGTTGGTGGGGCAAGGCGAGATGGGTCGGTGCCGCCGTCTGTGAGCAGTGAGGTGAAGTACTGCGTCATGACAATAATGAGGGCTGATAGAGAGCGATTTGGCTACGACGCAGTTACAACGTCTCGATCATTGCGTTGCCAGGTAGAAGCGTAGGCCACGATGGCTGCACTAGCATTGAAGAGTCGCCCCAGACGCATTTAAATTATTTATCTTTGGTTTTGTGTTAGCCTGGGACGACTCGTTGTCGAAGTAGTGCGGCTTCCACAGGCAAGAAATCTGTTTTTCCGCCACCTACTGTTCCGAGTGCGATAGCACCGAATGATAAAACTACTGCAATAAGAACCCTAGAAAGGCAACGATTTCGACGGGTTAATGTTATGCCGTCAGGGAGCGAGACAGGGGCCTGTGGGACGTGTTGCTTACTGTGTTGTTGAATCTTAGTGTGGTAGTTTATAAATTAGCACACGTGTAAATTACCAATTCACTTGGACGCAAACGTAATAAAGTCTAGGGTTCTACGTCCCAAAATCACGATATGAATTAGGAGACGCCGTGTTGGAGGGCTCACAAATTTTGAGCATCTGGTGTTCTTTAACGTGTACTGACAACGCACAGTACGAAGGGTAAGGCTGCACGCGCTGCAGCATTGTGCAGGAAAACTGTTGACACCATTTGCATCTACTCCGTACATTGAGGTTCCAATTGCTGCTGCGAATTTCACGCCTGAGCTATCCTGTAGTTTGTTGACAGAGATATACGTATTGAAGTGGCATTTAATGAAAAGTGCATGCTTTAGTATATGGAGACTCCTAAAAATCGAAAGATGCTGCTCCTCTTTTTATTTTCGAAGCGTGACTTTGCTGTGCAACTAAATGAAGACCTTAATGCACGCTCCAATTCAATAACGTTTGGATGGCCTGACATTTAAAGTGCAAAGAAACGCGCGAGTATAAACCGCGGCATACCATTGTATAAGCATTTCTATTATTTCTGTACTTCCAGAGGGCAGACGACTTTAGGTCATCATCGGGAGTTTCACTTATGTAAAACGTTCTATTGGTCATATGTTATCGGTATACAGTTATGAACACACACAAACACACGCACACGCACGCACGCACACACACGGGCGTGTGCCATTGTGATGTGTAAATATTGTAACAGGAAGAGGATCCACTTCTACCGTAAGCAGGTTCTGGTCCGTAGTCAGGGTCAGCAGAGGGTTTTAACGGCAGGAGTCCAATGCAGCGTCACCTCCGGTAGCTGCAGTGCTCATTTTGCGATAAAGGACGTTCAGTATGGTGGGGCGACAAATAGCAACCAAGGAGGTTTAAAAAAATTCAATTTTTTCAAAAACCTCCTTGATAGCGACGGTGCTGAGGGGACTTGGAGCGACGGTCATGCGGGACAGTGAACGGATAAAACGTCGGAATGATGTCGCAGGAGCGCCGTTGTATGGCCCACCGCTACGAGCGCCAAACTGGAGGGGCAAGTGTTTGTCGTCCCGTTGATAGCCAGAAAACTAGCGAGGTGGATAATTGCGAGAACGACAGTAGCGGGAGATATGTCCTACACCATGGCAGAGAAATTATATCGGCTTGTCATATTGCGTTTTTAACTGAGCAGGACAGCGATATCGGCGAAATCTTTCCGGTGCGGAAGAAAGCGTTATGGTACTGACACGAGGTTCCGTCAACGAACATACGGGGTGGATGCCGACGTTTGCCAGCTCCTTCCTCACAACCTGCTGGATCAACGAGATCGTTGTTCGATCATCAGATAGGCGCGTCAGATAGCGGAAACGCCGCCTCAATTTCTCGACGCACGATGCGGACTATACCTTCTCCTAGGTAGGCGGTTGACTGCATGGCGGCTAAAGGTCCTCGTAGGATGAAATGTCGGCCGTGCTTGGAAGTCGTAAGAAGCGCTGGGCGACGCGGCGACTCTGCAACTCTTTAAATCGGCGGTACTCTTTGATGATGTCGGCAACAGTTCAACAATCCTTCGACACGAATAAGTTGAAAGCATCATTTTTTAAGTAAGGCTTTGAGCAAATGGCTTACTTTGTCTTCCTTTGTCAAGTTGGGGTCGACACGACGACAAAGGACGAGAACGTCAAGAATGTAGGAGAGATGCGATTCGGTCGTAGTTTGTGTCCAACAAGAGAGTTCTTAGAAGCGGCCCGCTGGCGTCCAACGGCTTTACCCAATAGGTCAGGCAGCTTCTGTATGCAGGCATCCCAGCTGGTTAGTTCAGCTTCATGAGCCTCAAACCCCACGTCTGCTGTCCCATAAAGATAGAAGCCAACGTTGACCAGTACCATCGCAGGGTCCCACCGGTACACCGCTGCGAACCGCTCAAACGTCGGAATCCAGTCGTCAACGTCAACGTGGTCTGTGGTGTTGCAGAATTTGCCATAGTAGCGCGGTTGCTCCAATACAACCAGTTGTACAGGCTGTACCGGAGTCGCGGTTGATGCAGGAGTGGCATAATTGGCTTCTGTAGACATGGTGGGGCTTTCGAGAACACGTCCGCAGCGAAGTTCCATCTTGCGTCGTACCTAGCACCTCCCCCAAAATATTGCGAATGTATTTACTATTTAGCAGTGGAAAAATAGTCGAGAAGTGAAGATGGTGGCTGTTGCATTTTTTGAACACTAACACGTCGTCGTCCTCTTCTTCGCACAAACCCGCATAGAGATAGCCACAACCCCACAACACTATGTTTACATATTTTAACAATGTAATCCTCTCTGTGTGTAGGTGCACGTGCGCGCGCGCATGTGTGTTCATAATTCACACAGATAGCATATGACCAAGCAGACCTTTTCAATACTTGAAGGTTAACACGTGAAGGTGATAGGCCTATTATTGTGATGTACAAGACAGTTATTTACACAACCCATAAGATTACAGAAAATCCGAATACTGTAAGAAAAAGCCCGAATACATGGCTTGGCATTAAGGACAGAGAAAAAAACTTTTATTTACATCACAGCTGCTAAGTTCTATTGGTTTCTTCACAGCATAGCTATTATGCTCAAAGTCTGCCATGTGTTACTAATTGAAAGTTATCATAATAAAACAGCACCCACTCTCTTTGTCGTCTTGTTATCTTGTTTACTGCTATCTTCTCCTTCATTTTCTTCACACACAGAACACCTCGACTGATTTGCCCGGTGTAAGATGCAACAACTTTGGGCAAGAGAGAGAAAGAGAGTACAGATAAAGAAGTAAAGAACAAAGAAAAAGATGCAGTCTTGGCGAAAAAGATTTCTTCGTCAGGTGAGATTGCAAGTGCCCTCCGATATGAAGGTGACCGTCATGAGTCCGAGCCTATTTCGATTTATTTTTTTACAGTTTTATTTTTATTTTCGGCTATTTAGACACTCTAGCTGAATATAGCATATTCTCGTTTAGTATAGTACAGTCGTATACTCTCCCTCTCATATTTTATAGTCAAGTTTATTACATACCTCAGTTCGGTTACATGGTTAGAATAGTACATGAGGAGGTCCCAAAGTTTCGGAGAAACTGACAGGGGTTCTCTTATGGCGACAAGACAATATAGCAAGTAGGTGAGAAAAAGAAGTGTGACAGCAGATGTGAATCTCGTATCACGTGTTTCAAGCGAAATGAGTTGACAAGGCTCCAGGGGAGAGCGACGTTTAGTGACCTATGTTCGTCGGTTCGTGGTTGATCACGATAAGCCGCGAGAAGGTTGTGGCCTACGTCTCAATTTTTAGGGGTGAAGCTCCGTAAGATCGAGGCTTGTCCACAGCCTGCCGTTAACGTGCACTACACATTGTATTTCTGCCATAACGTCGAAGTAAATGCAAGGTACCCACTATACGTCATGACGATTGCGATGAGGCTGATAAAAGTGACGATTTTAATGATTCTGGGCATGGAGGAAGAAAACAACTGAGAAGAAGCACTGGTGTCACTAGTTGTGAAGCCTTGGTGAAGCCGGAAGTCGGCCATATTGACTGGGCAAGTTCGTCTTTCTTGTTCACGTTCAAATGTGAAGCAGAAAGCGTGATTCTGTTTCCGGCTCGGAAAGCACGCGGGCTGCGCGGCACGCGTGTCGTCGCGATGGGAGACCAACGGAACGGAGCTCAATCAGAACGCTGGGCCAGTGTGATACCGCTGGTGGAATCATTTCACCTGATTAAAAAAGAGCGAATAACAGCTCGCTGACAAGGAAGCAAGCACACCAGAATGCATGCTAGATGCGCTTACTGCGGCGAGTGGGGTGCCAATGTTTTCACGACATTGATATTCACGCATGTACACAGAACACGATCTGCCATTCACTGCCATCTATGGTTGAATTCCGTCGCTCACGCGGCCGACTCGGCGCCTGGTCACCGCGCCCATGTTTCGCGTAAAAAAATCACTGTAGAAAACATTGTGCAACTGCTGTGACCCTGTGCATAATAAAAGTGACACACCAATGTGGTTGCACTAATGCTGAAGGGGCGAGCAATAGCAAGCGAAGCATAAAATTTGTTTTAATAAGCATATGAAAGGTGTTACTGTGCCCACATTGAACACGAAACTACATATATGTGCACATGACGTCCTCAGCACAGATGCTTCGTCCGTTGTCACAAGCAGGAATACTACACAACTGCCGGTGACCTGCGAAGCGTTCGTCGTGGTTCTAGTTCGTCATA
This sequence comes from Rhipicephalus microplus, assembly GCF_043290135.1. Lineage (NCBI taxonomy): Eukaryota > Metazoa > Arthropoda > Arachnida > Ixodida > Ixodidae > Rhipicephalus > Rhipicephalus microplus. Next base: position 10,779 of record NW_027465256.1, on the reverse strand, counting down.
GTGCCCGGACGCAATTTCGCTGAGCACTTCAAATACTTCATCCGTCGCCCAGCACATACCATGTTTTGTAAACGTTGCTAGGAATATAATAACTGCCGGAAAAACACTCGTAGCTAACAACACAGCACAAATCACGGATATTATCCGCCATGGGTCAGTACGAGATGTACGGATGCGCCCATGCCTCCACCATGCCGCCACCCCTCACTACTAGACCCGAAACACGGCACAACACGTTACCATAGCAATGTCACCATTATGTCCAGTGGATATGGCAGCCATGAAGTCATTTCCTCTGCACTTTTCCCGGCACGTGCTGGCTGGGCATGCCCTCTTCTCTCATTTCTTCCTCCGTGATCACGGGTAGCGACTGCCGTGTGCGGCAGATGACGTCTAGATATGTTGTATAATGCATTTTATGTGACTGGAAAACACCAACGACCACAGGGGAACGTGCACAGACCTCGCGTATGCCAACATCAAGCTAGATATTCCCAGAAAGCAGTAATAATGAAGGCAAAACGAAATTCACAACTCAACACAACGTATCATTTAAAACTAATAAATATTGTAGTATATGTACAGTACTCACGCATTGAAACAGGACATTCGGAGCGTGCGGCCGACAGTACATGTGCTGCCGCTCGCGGGTGCTCTACGTGCAGAAGTTAGTTCGCTCCTGCCTCGATTGCCAATGCCTCACACCATCAATACACATGCCCTGGCCGTCCGTTTGGGCACGTGGGTATCGATTTGTATGGAGCACTTCCTCTGACGTCGGCCGGTAACAGCTGGGCCATCGTCGCCGTATGGGCTATCTAACGCGATGCGGCAAACCACCGCCCTCCCTGCTGCTAGTGCGCACGATGTTGCCTTTTGCCTGCTGCACTGATTCAAACCGCATTATGGTCCACCCCAAGAGCTTCTAAGCGAGCGAAGCCGTGCCTTCCTGTCGGAAGTCGTTGAAGCCGTTCTGAGGGAGTGCCATTCTGTCCACCGCAAAACAACTGCTTACCACCCGCTGACGGATGACCTCGCCGAACGCTTCAACCGCAACCTCAGTGACATGCTTTCGATGTGCGTCACCGCCAGCCGCACAAATTCTTTTTTGTACGAACGTTATGTACTTTGTAACACCCTCCCTGTAATGACTCCATGCATGGGGTCGACAGTATCAAATAAATAAATAATAAATAAAATTGGCATGCAATATTGCCCCTTCGTAGCCTACGCCTACAAAACCTTCAGAACACTACCGTTTTTTTTTCTTTTTTACCTACTGTACGGAATGCACCTGTCGCACACCATCGACATTGCACTCCCGCACACGCCAGATCCATCTGAGCGAGCACCTGTTTCTGACACAGCCAGGCTTGCTGAAGAGTGTCATGAGCTTGCCAAGGTATTTATGACGGATAAACAAGGCGGCAGAAGAGTATTCGCGATGGCTCCGCTACTTCTGAGCCCACGCACGTTCCTCCCTGAAGCACTCGTATGGCTCTCGGTCTATACCCCTGTAGCTGGACTCCCTTCAATACTGCTGCCGAAATACGAAGGCCCCTACCATGTCATCGAGCGCAAATCTCCGGTCAACTACCTTATCAAACCGATTGAGCAATCTTCGGACATGTGCCGTCGAGGGCACAATAGTGTCAATGTGGAGCGCCTGAAGGCCTATTGGGATCGGCGCTACAGTTAGAAGCTGTTAGATTGCAAGCGGCTCCCTTTTCGTACCCGGAGTTAGTTGTAGCGATGCCTTGGAACTTAGTGATGGGTTTCACTCTCGAGTACCTTCTAGTGGGCAGACGTGCACGTGCCTTAATGAAAGACTCCTGGAACACAGTAATTTATGCAGTAGGCTTGCAATAGAGCAAAATCTTGCTCACCACTGATCTGATTGTAAATGTCACTAAAACTTTGGAGAAACTACTACTTTGGCTTGCAGCAAAGACAAAATCAGAAGAACAATCATCGAAGCTTACTTTATGATGTCTGGAAAGGTTTGCGCATGCGTTAGCACACCTTCAATAGCACTTGCAGATGGAAAAGTAACATGTTTAGGGAGACAAATATAAAATTTTCGGACAGTTGCGCTATCTTTCAATATGTATGAAGCAAGAATAAACGTCAATAATGTGTTTGATCAAAGCACATATTTTGCAGCATAGATAGCACCCCGGTAAGATCATGCGTGGTTTGCTTGGAGTGCCCTGTCCCTTGTTTGTCACCCTACCTTTTTTAGGTTTTTTTTCGTTTAATAAATTCAGTTGTTAGATGCAATTTGTCTTTGTTAGTCCAGTTTTTTTTTCGTCCCTAACTTTGGAGCGCAGCCGTTACCTGCATTCTAGTAAGTCATCTCTAAAAAAGAGGCCGCTCACGCTGAGAGTCCATGCCCGGCCGTGATTATCGCCATTACGCTCTGTCGCTGAGTGCCACCAAACGAACGCAATAATAATAATAATAATAATAATAATAATAATAATAATAATAATAATAATAATAATAATAATAATAATAATAATAATAATAATAATAATAATAATAATAATAATAATAATAATAATAATAATAATAATAATATATGTCGAGTATTGTGTTCTACACATCATATGATTAGGTGGCATGCCATATAGTGGAGATCTCCTGAAATTTAGACCATCTAGTAGTTTTCAACGTGCAATGACATCGCATGGCACACAAGCCTCTAGCTAGTCGCCTCTCTCTGAATGGCACCATCGCGGCCATGATCAAACCCAGGACACACAGGTGAGCAGCCGAACACACTAACTACTGTGCCATCGAGGCGGACACATAATCATGTTGGGGTTTCTCTCATGTAATTGACTTTGACATGTGAGCGCACAATATGCATTGTCTATTGTTGAACTCTATACAAACCGGAATCATCTGGAAGTTATTGTTTTGGGGCGTCGAACTCTTGAAAAAGTGGCGTGATGACCTGTATATAGAGCTGTAATGTCGATAAAATTGGGTTGGAAACGAATACTTGCATTTAAAGGTAATGATGTTGTTATTCAAAATGAAAAAAAAAACCACACGAGTTCATCAAAACGCTTGAACTCCAGAGCATTAGTGTCGTTTTCATGGTTGAGCTCCTGACATTTTGCTTGGAATTTGAGAAAGTAAGAGTCCTATTTTTAAGAGAGTTTAAAAGGGAGGAGTTCAGGACATTATTCTGCCACGCTACATTGTACAAAGGAAGGACAGAGTGGAGGGCAAGTAAATAAAACGTGGCCATCGGTAAAATACCACATTTGGTGTGTGCGGCCTGAAAGCGTTTATAAGGACAGACTTGCATCGGCCCCGAGAAGCAGAATTCAAATTTTCGGTGAGTGCAATAACTGCTGCTCTATCTTGAAGTATACTCAAAGATTTAAAGTGGCATTTTCTTCAGTAACATAGGTGGTTCATAGCTCAATTTTTCAATAACTTTGGAGTGCACATTGTTCGTGTAAGGAAATGAAGAGTTGTTACAGAAGAAAGTGCTAGAATTATCTTCGATTGAGAAGTATAACAGTCGCGAAAGATTGTGTTTAGATATTTTTGGCACCAGAACGCCGAAAAGGCACGTTATTATAGCTGCTAGAAGCGCAATCTACCAATCCTGACCTTGAGTGAAAGTGGAAATTCATCTCTTCGCAAAGTGCTTTGTTGTGACCATACATCATCAGTCGTTATATTGCCTCCACACTTTCGCATAGGCTAAATAACTATATAGAGCAGTTAAATATTTTATGCCTGAGCCACTCAGCTGGTGGATGACCAGCGAAGCTGTATAAAACATGATTGCGTGTCAACTATTTATTTGAACATTTTCCTAATTTATTTTTAGTTATTTTTTGATGACTAATTTGTAAATATTCTGTTTTGCTTTACTTTTATTTTCGCACTCATTTATTCATTTACACCTGTTTTTTAGTGAATAAGTGGTGAGTAGTGAAGATTACGCAGTCGCTGTAGAACATACCCGTTCATAATTATTATAGCTTTTTTTACAAATATGACTGGTTGGTTATTGTTTCACTAAGCTATAAAAAGCTTCGCTTTAAAACTTCATGTGGTCAGCGTGAACATAGTGTATCAAAAACTTTATCTGTTTACAGTGGAAGTGCTGCAATACGCGTGCATTATTCTAATCATGGTTGTAAGCATACAAGAGTGAAATCGTAATAATGAAAAGAAGTTTCATCTTAGCGCTCGAGTGCAAGAAGGTAAAAATAAAAAATAATCGATTAGTGGTCTTTATGCGTGTGTTTGCGTTTCAGTGTTATATACAAACGAATCCATACGCTCTGCATAGCTCTGCCATAAACTGAAACGTGCTTAAATTTTATCGTTGACGCTAACTTTCTTCAAAAAAACATGTATTGGCTGGATAAATATCGCGTGAAAGGTATGTTACGTACACTGGTAGTAATGTCGTGACATTTCAGTTGAACCATTAGTAGTGTGCCTTCCAACTTAGTTTTATTCCGAAATTATTCTTCGGCCTTTAAAGGTGCATGTTCTCTAGATCAGTGATTCATACCATTATTCTCTGGTCGTGTGTGAAATTGTATAAATATTGATTCTTCCACAATGTTCGACATTCCTAACGCTGCAAACTTTTCGCAGTGTATAAAAGCGATGTAGAAAAGCGATGTAGAAAAAATGATTCGACGTGAAAAAAAAACAACAAAACAATTCTAGCCATAAGGACATCTGGCGGCATGTCTAACGAGCAGCGCTGTGGTTGAAAGTATGCAATAGCAAAACAAGGCAAGCAATAAGGGCGTGCAATATAATATGTTGAATGCTATAATGTCACGGAGTTTCGAACCTCTCCTTGTTTATAGCATCCTACGACCAACAAGTTTTTCAAGTTCTCCCAACAAACATGTAATGTGTGCTTGAATAATTATCGCTGAGAATTCATTATTTCTCATAACTCTGAATCTTTTTTGGGAGATGTGCTTGAAAATAATTTTTATAAATAAATGTCTTATACTCGAATTTGCACATGGGGCTGGTGCCTTGAATGATGAAGCAGCATGCAGGCAATTTAGATCGAGAGTCGTAGTGAAAACGTGAAAACCGTACTTTTGGTGATGGTGGTTTCAGCTTTTTGCGATTATTTATTTTCTGTGTGCGGCAATCCTTCTATAACCATTACTGGTGCTCAGTACGATAGCGTTCACATACGACGCACATATAGAACAGCCCAAACTCGTTAAGCTCTCGCTGCCCTACTATTCTTCTTGGTCTTCCAGTCAGCGCTGCGTACAGTTTTTAACACTCGACTTTTCAAGTTATACAGTCTTGTTTAGGTGGGGCCGTTACCTCACTAAATCTCTCAATCTCTCATGAATGCAGCTGACGGCGTGAACTTTTTTGTTGTTGCTCCCCGATTATTAGGTCTTCACTTCTAGCTTGACCGCAATGGCCTTCAAGAATGCAACGAAGGCTGCATATCTTGACTGTGAAGAATACTTCTTCGTTTACGATGCTGTTTTCAGTTCGTCACGCGGCAAGTTAGGCAGCTGCTTTTTCTTTTCTTACATACGGGTGAAGAGGGGAGAGAGTGCACCCATGTTTTTTTTATATTTGCGCCTCGACATCTCCGTTTCTAGGCCAGTAGTTTGAAGCAGCCCTTGGGCCTTCTGTCAGGTCCCACGCGCTTCACTACTAATTATTCCAGTAGGTGTTCTATCTTCTTGGTCGATCCTGTTTCCGTTGCGTTCGGTATACGCAGTGCCACACAGTGAAAGTAAAAGTCTAAACCTTTTCTCCATTGCGTTTATAGGCACGTCTTCGTATTGTGCGTTTTGTCACGTGACATTTTTCAGAAGTATGGGTCGCAAGTGCGCTTAGAGAATTACGGCTACTTGTTGCTAATGGTGATACCCCATGGGATGTGGAACGCTTCACGAATTAAGCTTTAAAGACTAATGCTAGCGCGCAGAGTATCTGCTACCACATGAATCCAATGTTCGTACTGTTCAATTTGCGTCAATGGCCCTACAACGTCCACCCCCATAAATGCAGCATTATCCTGACTAAAGCAATTCGCAGAGGGTTTCTTACTCGCTTATGTACGACACGTACTACAGGCTTTTCATGGTCTATCATTTTGCCATGAGCCTAAGGAAGCTTAGTGCGTACTTCATCTACTCGTATAATAATATTGAGAGTTTTATGTGTTGAATCTCAGCATGAATATGCGAGACGCCGTAGTGGAGGGCTCTGCTAATTTCAACTTTCTGGTGCTATTCAACGTGCGCTTACATCGCAGAGAACACGCATTTCCAGCTACCATTTCGCCACCACTGAAATGTGAACGCCGCGGTCGTATCCAACCCGCGACTTTCAGGTCAGAGGCCGAGCACCGTGGCGGATACAACTTAAACTGGTTGAATATCTGATTTGCAGGATGAAACGTGCTGTCGTCTCATTGCAGCACCAACAATTTATCTTCATCAGCGTACTGCTGGCTATGTTAGGTGTAAAATACCTATGAGACACTGATCAAATCTATATTCTGATCCTTCAGTATTCACTATTCTCCGTTCATATCTCCCTCTACTTCAAAGATTAGGAAATTTAGCAGCAACATATTTGAAATATTTCTAAAAAGTACTAAACCAATACATACCAATGAAACTATCTATATTGGACATTTGATTAAATCAGAAGCGCTATTTTAACTTGTCTTAGAAGAAATTTAATGACTCCACATATTCTCTCTTGTCCACTGCAGCATTTCCTAAATAAGTCCCTGCCTTCTTGCTGGCAAACTAGGCAACTATCGCACTCCCTTTATTCCCACCAACTACAAAGCACAAAGCTCAAGCGTAATTAATTGTCATTATCACCAACAGCACAAGACCACGTGTGCAGCTGCACAGGTGCACGCGTTCTCTTATGTGAGCGAGTGGATACTTCGTCAATAATTTGCAAAACGCACGCACACACACACACGCACGCGCGCACGCACACACACACGCGCACGCACGCACGAACACACACACACACACACACGCACACACACCACACACACACGCACGCACGCACGCACGCAAGCACGCACACACACGCACACTCGCACACACACACCACACACACACGCACGCACGCACACACACCACACACACACGCACGCACGCACGCACACACACACGCACGCACACACACCACACACACACCACACACACACGCACGCACGCACACACACACCACACACACACGCACGCACGCACGCACACCACACACACGCGCACGCACGCACGCACACACACACACACACACACCACACACACACGCACGCACGCACACACACCACACACACACACGCACACGCACGCACACAGAGTAAGTACCGGTGTGCCATTTAAAACAGAATGCCTTGAGCCCTGTCGGTACGAGCTCACGCGTTTAAGAATATCTTGGCTAAGACCTGCACAGTATTGTTCACAGTACAATGGCACAGACTTTAAAAATAAAAAAAAAAATCGTTATAATATTTCCTACACGACATCTCAACCAGATATTCTCATGAAAAGCGGACTGACAAGTGACAAAACGAAACTAATACTTGAAAATAGCTTTACATTGGCCCTTGCGCCGGTAATTTCGGTAAGACTCCACAAGACGAGCTTGAATTGATTTTAAAGGGGAAGCTCCTAAAGGCGAGGGTCTGTCCATCTCTTGTATGTATGTACATGACCGCAATTAGTTGCACTTTTGCTAACTGCCCACAACTTAATCTTTGCAAACATCCTGCTACACCCCAACACTGATGCATTGCTTCGCCGACCATGCTGCAAATACTGTCGAGAAGTAGCCAATATGAAAAGCAAGATGTTACTGCATTTGTATCCAGGTGTGCGTTCAAAAACCATATTGTCTCACTGTGTCCATCCTTTAATTGTAGGTGACTGCCTATAGTTCCAACTTTATCAAATGCACACTACTTCATCCTTGTAAACATCTCACTACGACCTATCACCGATCCACCACTTCAACAGCCATAAAGCCGTTGTAATGAAGGGTGAATGGAAGCGACGTATACCTATCCCTTACCAATGATAAATTTCTTGTATAAATATATACAATGTTTCTCACGACTTTGATGATGTAGTGGGTGATATTCGCGGATGGTTCATGGTTTGGCGATGAAGCCGTCCAGCACTTCACCCCACGCATGACCATTCACTCCGTGGATATGCTGCGATTTTTTTTTCATGTTAGAACAAAATTCGGTATCTCATTTTTTTTCTTCCTTAGAAACGCAGATATTAGTGAAAGTGACGCAGATATTAGTGACGCAGATATTAGTGATAGCTGTTAGTGAAAGGTTGCTTAAAACCATAAGAGCAGGTGGTAAGCTGGCGGCGACGGAAAGATGCAAAGGGAGCAGACCTTTCTCGGTAATCCCTTATATTCACGGAGTGTCCCACCGGTTTAAGAGAGTGGCGGCACGCTTTGGCGTCAACGTGGTGTTTTCAGCCAAAAGTAAACTGAAGGATATTTGCCCGAGACTGCAGCACCGTGAAAATAAAAAAAGTGGTAAAAAAGGCAAGTGCACAATGAGACATGGCATTCGTTTCGTGTCTTGTGTAAAAGGGGTGGTATACGAGACGCCCTTTTCGTGCGGACACGTTTACGTGGGCCAATCTGGGCGGTGTCTCAATATCCGTCTACGCGAGCACCACAGCTCTTTGAAAGGCACACCGACATCCACTTGGCATTACATTGCCGTCAGTGTGGCTGTACTCCAATGTTCGATCAAACAGCTGTGCTATTCCGTCACAGAGAGCAGTTAACCCGAGAATTAGTTGAGGCCTGCTTCATCCGAAAACGTGGCGAGAAGTGCGTGAGTCATCCGTCTGTACTCCTTCAAGATAAAGAATTTTCATTCCTAATGAGCACGTTTTCATAGTTTCACCGAGGTAAGCATGCGCAGTTGGTGTTACATTTTTCGTTTGTAGGGTTTTTCGGGGGGCTGTTAAGTTTTCTAAGTTTTCTTGGTTCCATTTACACATGCGCGTTTACCTGTTTATTTCCTGATATTACACTTTTTTTGTTTTTGTATGACGTTGTATTACAATATATGTGTAAAAAAGTAGGCGTGAGATTTCTGTGATTTGAGTTCGTATATATTCATGTGTGTTTCCTAATAAACTTGGTTTGAAGTTAGCGCTCGTGTTGTCTACGTTTCTTTCTTTTGTTTCCGTTCTGTGGCGCTAAGATTTCTTAGTCATGCATCGTTACCAACCTGCCCAACTCGCCGCACTCAGCAGATATTAGTCTCGTCGTGCTCGCGACAACCTAACAGGATATTGTTGTGAGTGGCCTTCTAGTATACGAGTACTACTGTATACTAGGAGCAATAAGCATGTACGTGGACGTGAGGCATGGTTGGAAGGAGACGAGGAGGAAGAAGAGGTTAGAAATAAAGAAGATGGCTGACACCCCAGCCTAGTACTGTGTATTATTACAAATTGGCGCAGCCGCGTATACTTTCTGTGCGGACATTCAAGATGTGGGTGGACTTCACCATTGGAGCAAATCAACGCGGTGGCATCCGGATCTTGACTGCAACGCCTCAAGATGAAGAGGAACTAGCTCTTCCGGAAGCAGTGAGCACTGACGCATTTGTTTCCTATATAAGCACTAAAATGAAGCTCACTCCAGACCATTTACTTGCTAAAAGAACGTTGAGGATCAACATGAAACTTCAGGATTATGAGAATTTCGTGCTGACTCTAGTAAGAAACGACGCGAAGCCTGCTACCGCTGCTTTGCCTGACAGTTTCGTCGAGCTGATCAACAAGTTGCTTGAACTGCACCAAGAACAGAATAGGCAGCAAAATGATTTAATGCGCTTGCTTGTAAACGCGACGGAAAGATTAAGCAGACTGAGTCGCGAACACGTGATGCCAGACATGTTTGACGGAGAGTCTAGTAGTCCCGAGTCCTGGCTCAAGTTTTACGAGTATGCATGCAATGAAAACTTCAGGCACAGTGACGAAGATAAAGTGAAAAACATGCGACTATTCTTAACTGGCATAGCAAAGAGTTGGTACGAATGGCGTCTCAACGCTCACAGCAACAAACTATGGATAAAGTGCAAAATAAGCTTTCTGAGCTCCTTCAGCGAAACAAGGTGTTGCTATGGGACAAAGCAATCACGTCCAAATACAGGTCTGGATCTGCACTCAGCTATTTTCATGAGAAAAGGCGCTTGCTACAGCTGGCGGACTCATCTTTGCCTGAGACGTCTGTGGTTCCGCTTATCATTCATGGTTTAAGTCCTGACCTCCAGAAGCAAATACAAATGCGAGGACCCAAGACGGCCGAAGAACTTCTGCAGGGAATGCGAGACCTCTACCTCTAGGACCTAGGAACCCAGCGTCAACCCATGACACCTGCTGCAAAGAATACCGGGGCCACACGAGCTGAGGAACGACGCCCGCTTGCAAGCTGGAGACCTACTGCAACACCCGTATCCTTTTTGACCGCCCAGGGAGGCTCACACCATGGCGAAGAGGTAGATGACGTAACAAAAAACTAAATAGTGAGGGTCTCGGCTTCCACCCGACGACATCAAGAGAAGCTGTTTATTTGTCTCATACAAGTCAATTGTACATATCTGTTTTTGTGGATGGAAAGGAAGGGAGTGCATTAGTTGACAGCGGAGCAAGCGTCATGATTATTAACGCAAATATTGTTGAGAGGGCAAAAGTAAAAGAGGGAAGACCAGTAGAAGTACACGGATAC
>NW_027465255.1:0-33977 GCF_043290135.1 Rhipicephalus microplus | reverse complement strand
TGATAGAGAATAACAGACAGTAATGTGCGGGACTGGCACGTGTGCTTTTTGTTGTCTACCTTTTACTATTCTTTTTCTCTGTTCACCCCCTTTATAAACTCTGACGTTTGCAATGAAAGTTCAGTTGAAGTTAAGCGCTTGTGTTGTGAGGTCTGTGTAATAGTGGCTGCGCTTCCTAGCGAGATGGATCCTTACCAACTGGCCCGATACAATTGTTTATTTCGTCTCTCGGTAAAACTTCATCACCTCCTACGAGTGCACCCAAAAGTTGCGCCGGGGTCCAGCAGCCCAAGTCACCATGGCGTTACGCAAACAGAAGCCCTCAAAAACACCTTACAAGCGGCGGGCAAAAAGGTAAACACATAAATGAAATTGACACACCACAGGGTCGCAGCACGGCTGCTGCACACACACCGACTGAAGCTAGCCTACCTTTTCTCTGTCTACTCATAATGATACACACTTTTACCTTGAATTTGTCAAAGCTGAGCCATTTCTTCGTAATAACGACGCGCCGACGTTCCGTTCTTCCGCGCGCTAGACAACGGCAGCCACGTACGTACAAAACATGACAGCAAAAGAGGGTGCGGCCGGAGTACGTGGCCTGGAGTGGTCTCGTAGCCAAAGCAGACACGTTGGTGGTCCTGAGAAGGACCGTTTGTTGTTGCTTGCCTGTCGACCGAAGCGCAGGGAGCAGCCCAACTTAGGCGCGCTCACCGCGAATGCGCCGAGCCAGCTGGATGTCCTTTGGCATGATGGTGACGCGCTTAGCGTGGATGGCGCACAGGTTGGTGTCTTCGAAAAGACCAACGAGGTAGGCCTCGCTAGCTTCCTGTAGGGCCATCACGGCAGAACTCTGGAAACGGAGGTCCGTCTTGAAGTCCTGAGCGATTTCCCGCACCAGGCGCTGAAAGGGAAGCTTGCGGATCAGCAGTTCGGTCGACTTCTGGTATCGGCGAATTTCACGCAGGGCCACGGTTCCAGGCCTGTAACGGTGAGGTTTCTTCACCCCGCCTGTGGCAGGGGCACTCTTGCGAGCAGCCTTGGTAGCAAGCTGCTTACGCGGAGCCTTGCCTCCAGTACTCTTGCGCGCGGTTTGTTTAGTTCGGGCCATGCTGCGTGCGTCCGATCACCTCGACTGACGGAGCGAAACTGCGCTCCTGCCGGAGATCGGCAAAAGCGGCTTCGCCGCACGACCCATCTCTCTCCCTCCCATTGGCCGAAGCGTGAGAACCCGTCCGCGTGCGAGCGCGGAAGCGTACGCCAGGATGCTGGCTGGCGCTCATTTTCGGGCAACCGTGCAGTTCGCGGCTGCAAAGAGGTACACCGAAACGAAACCACTACCGCTGTACAATACAGCCTGCTGCGCATTTCTTTCGCCTTCCAGGCAACACATCAATCGACGCTGTAGCTCGTCGCTTCCCGAAGCGGCGCGACGGAGTGCGAGACGCCACCATTCACGCCAACAGCGCGCATCGCACTAGAGCGCCTCGCATCACCGAGGGCAAATGCGCACTGCCACGCCAAAAAAACTTGCTCCTTGCGTTGTCGCTTATTTGCGACCATTACGTAGATGGGCGAAGACGACGAGAGACCACCGGCAGTGTTGGTATATGCATACACGTCCGCGCAACGACAAGGAGTAAAACGCAACAAAACATTCTAACACAAACACCCCGTACATCCAACTGCCACTGAGCGCGCCTACTTGCTCAATCGCAGACAGTAACGGGACTCAATTTTATCTTCCTTTCCCTCTTAAGAATCACTCATACATACTTGCCAAACTACTAGGTGCGCTCAATGGCGGTTGGATGTACGGGGTGTTTGCGTTCGAATGTTTTGTTTCATTTTTACTCCTATTCCCTCGATATGTCGTCTCACTCTGGCTTCCCTCATGTCTCTTTCTCTACACTTTTATTCCCACCCTTTTAATCCCCCCTCACCCCCCATCCCTTGTGAGCTACCGCTGAGGTGTCGCATCCTGATGCAGACAGTTTCGGGGCTCACTTTCCTCTTCTTTTCCATCTTACACATCAGCAATCCCCCCCCCCCCCCCAACCTCTAAGTGCTAAATATGTGGCACAAAAAGCAGGAAATGGACTCAATGAAAGGGTGAAAAATAATAATCATAATAGAAACGAAGATCAACACGCGCCTCAAAAAGCCCCATTCACTCCTCTTTCACATTTTCACGAGAAAATGAAGGTACACACATGGAGAACAATTTTTGTTATAGGTAGGCTTGCCTGAGCAGAACCACTGTCGTGCGCCTTGGTTACACATTCGACACGCCTCGTCCTGTGCGGAGGTGGGTGGGAAACCAAGGGTGCACTTGAAAATGCAATGCTCGTGGGTTGGTGTCGCCATCTGACGGCAGGCTCACGCGAGCGCGCCTTGCTTTCGAATTTCCCGCGCTCGAACCTCTCGCGTTTACATCATGGGCTAGTCCCCCCCCCCCCCCCCTCTCGCGTGGGCGGCGAAGCCAGCCTCCCTAGAGTGACCACCTCTGCCGGCGAAATGGAAACACTTGTTGCGTAGCTGTCCGTCCAAGTAAAGCTTTCACAACTGCAGTGTTCGCAGCACCAGTACAGTACATGAGTGCCACTTCTATCAAGTGCAGCTTCCCTCAGCACGCTGCATGGGCAGCGCTTATTGTGTACTTGCTTCTGACTTGCGCAGAAATTCTGTTTAAACATCCCCTTCCACTTTTCTTTCTTTTTTTTTTTGTATTTTGCAGCTCGGCAGCGCCAGGTGTGAAAAAAAAAAAACAAACAAAAATTATTAGGCGTGACAATGTACACAATGTGTTATTGAATGGGGCACTTCTGAGTGCACAGCGGGCGCGGTAAACACGACCAACCTGTCACAATCAATTTTTTCATTTGTAAGTACACATCCCTTCTTCGTCTGGGTGCCCCACGGTAGAACATAGTGCGTTTTTATTTATTTTGACACAACGTGACGCGATCGTGTAGTGGGCATTCCAAAGAAAAAAGCGAGTTCGTGCTTCCTGAGCATAGTCGTGTCTCCAAGAATGCAGTGACCAGGGTAGAACGCTGCGCTCGGCTTCTTCCTTCGCGCGATAAGGTAACTAGGCGACGTTCGCTTGACGGGCCCGTTTTAGCAGCTTGGCTTGCAGGAAGGAGAGGAAGAACTCGCAGATGCGGCGATTGATTCGTGCATGCAGACCCAGGAGAAAGACGACGACGCGAACGAAATGCGGTGAACGTGACAAGTACCCAGCGCGATCAAGCTACTACTACACGAGGTGCTGCTCACCTGAGCGATGACGCAATGATATTGCAAAGAGGGACGGACGGGTATGGCGAACCGCTGGGATCACACTGCCGAAGCATCAAGTGGGTAGCCCTGAAGAGGGCTGTTGTGTTCTCGTTGGCTGGCTGCAGGCGACGCCGCTGGCTTCTTAGCCTCCGAATCCGTACAGGGTGCGGCCCTGACGCTTGAGGGCGTACACGACGTCCATGGCTGTCACGGTCTTCCTTTTGGCGTGCTCGGTGTAAGTGACGGCATCGCGGATCACGTTCTCGAGGAACACCTTGAGAACGCCGCGAGTTTCCTCGTAGATGAGGCCAGAGATGCGCTTGACACCGCCACGGCGCGCCAGACGACGGATGGCCGGCTTGGTTATGCCCTGGATGTTGTCACGCAACACCTTTCGATGACGCTTGGCGCCACCCTTCCCCAGCCCTTTGCCACCTTTGCCACGGCCAGACATGACGGCTTCCGAAGTTTCTGCTTCTGCTTCGAAACGCGCCCGGAAAGCGAATGTGTGTGTGTGTTGGTGGTTCGTGGAAGAATGAGACGCCTAATTTCTGCAGCCCATTAGGGAGCACGGCGCAGCGTCTTAGGGGGGGGGGGGGAGTGGGAGAAAAGTGGATAGGAGTGTAGGTGTTAGAGGTGTAGTGGCCAGGCGAACATCAGCACAGATGGCAGGCCGGCAGCAAGGGCGGGGGTGGCAGGGGTCCCGGTCTCAGCGGTAGGCCGCGATTCCCGTCTCGTCGAGGAACACCACCAGGCTCCGCAGCGCTGGCAGATGAGGACGAGACGGGAAGATGAAGTGTTCCAGTGTGGAGGCAGGAAGGCCCTGTCTCCTGTAGGCTGTGGTGAGCCTCGAACGTTCCTGTGCCAGGCCAGGACAGGCACAGAGGAGATGTTCGAGGGTCTCGGGATCGCCGCAGCGGTCGCAGGCCGGGGAGGTGCAGCGGCCCTTGGCGTGGCGGCGGGCCGCGGTCCACACGCAGCCGGTCCGTAGTCGCAGCAGGGTGGCTCTTTCCCTCCTGGTTAGGCCCTTCTCTGGTAGAAGCTTCGGTCCCCGTCCGCTGGCCACCCGCTGGTCTGGGTGGACTGTGATGAGAAGCTTCTTAAGACGAGCCTGCGTAAAGTCCCTGGCCGCCACGGCCCGGGTGATGGGGGTGCCAGGCTGATGGGCTGCCTTAGCCAGTGTGTCCGCCTCCTCATTGCCAGCTATGCCCACGTGGGAGGGCAGCCAGTGGAAGGAGACGGACGTCCCTGACGTCGTGAGCGCCCGGAACTTAGAAGCCAGGAGGCTGCCATTGAGCCCGCCCCGGCGATGGTTGGACAGGGTCTGCAGGGCTGCTCTGCTGTCGCACACTACTGCAACCGGCTCAGCAGGGGGGTCTTCAGCCAGGAGGTCCGCTGCCAGGTGGAGTCCCGCCAGCTCCGCAGCCGTGGAGCTCGCTGGGAAGGGAAGCTGGCATTGCCTGCTGCTGGCCCTGGAAGGGATGACACACGCTGCTGCCGCAGTCCCGTCCGCCAGGACGGATCCATCGGTGAAAACCTGCAGCCGCCCCGCCAGCTGTTCCTGGAGCTTGCAGGTGGCAGCCTGCTGCAATGCGGCCGCAGGTGTTCGATGTTTGGCTGCGCCGTCCAAGAAGAGGTGGACCTCTGGCGGCCGGTGGTGTGGCGGTGGTGAGGCTACCGGGACTGGCGGATCCGGGACCATCTCGTGATACAGCTGGCATAGTCCTCCCATCCGTGACTGGGGCTGGTTGCGGAGACGCTCCAGGAGGGCCCTGCCGTCGGCGGCCCGGTGCAGGCGGTCTATGTGCCCCAGCGCGCGTTGAAGCATGCGGAGTGACAGGGGCCACTCACCTGCCTCGGCAAGAGTTGCTGCCACGGGGGAGCACTTGGGCAGCCCCAGGATGGTTCGAAGTGCTTTCCGGTGTAGTCCCTCCAGCAGGTCCCTCCTGGCCGGCGACAGGGTCACCAGTGGGAGGCCGTACAGTAGCACTGAGGACGCCGCAGCCTGGTTGAGCCGCAGAGCCCACTTGGCCGAGCAGCCGCGACCTCGCTGCTGCAGCTTGGTGATGGCCCCCTGGACTCGTTTCACCCTTGTGGCAGCAGCCTTGGCAGCAGGGATCCACGTGAGCCTGTGGTCCACGGTGAGCCCCAGGTACTTCACCGTCCGCCTCCAGGGTAGGTTGCGGTTGCCGACCTTCAGCCGTCTCACGTAGGTTCGTCCCGCAGCCAGTGGATGTATCAGCAGGGCCTCGGTCTTGGTGGCAGAGACCTTGAGCCCGATGCCTCCGAGGTAGGTGATCACCGCATCCAGGGCCGCCTGCAGTGACCTCCGGATGGCAGGGATGGACTGCCGTGGTCCCCGAGCCCAGAGTGCCACGTCGTCGGCGTACACCGAACAGCGGGCTGGGAACCTGGTGTCTGTCGGGAGGGAAGCTGGAAGTCCCGCCAGCGCCAAGTTGAACAGGAAGGGGCTCAGCACAGAGCCCTGTGGTACACCTGCAGTGATGTCCCTGGGTTGGCTGGTCTCCTTTCCGACTCTGACGCGGAAGGTCCTCCCGGACAGGAAGGCAGTCACAAAGCCTCGGAGGCATCCGCTGATGCCAAGTCGGTCGAGGGCCGCCTCGATGACCACATGTGGGAGCCCGTCGAATGCGTTCTCTACATCCAGCAGCAGCAGCATGGCCACGTCCCCGCTGTTCCTTGCGTCCTCGAGGGTGGCAACGACGTCTGAGATGGAGTCTGCTGTGCACCGGTGCCGCCTGAAACCCGTCTGCTGCTCCGGGAAGAAGCCCAGCTGGTCGGCGATCCACTCCAGTCTCTCTAGGGCCACCCTCTCCATCACCTTGCATGGTGCAGAGGTCAGAGAAACTGGCCTGTATGAGGAGAGGGCCGTGGCTTTCTTCCCGGGTTTCAGGATTGGCGCCACCACTGCAGTTCGCCAGGATTCCGGCAGGGTCCCAGCGCTCCAGATGTCGTTGTAAAGCTCCAGGAGGCGTTGTCGACCAGTCCCATCCAGGTTTCGGAGCATTTGGAACGTGATGCCATCTGCACCTGGAGCACTCCGCCTCCTGGATCCCTCGAGGGCAGCCACCAGCTCGTGCATTGCAATGGGCTCGCTGCAAAGCTCATGTACCTGAGCAGCCACCCATCCAGGATGGTGGCAAGAGGCAGGGCATGGTAGGGCAGCAGGTGGAGGTGCAGCAGGCAGTTGGGCGACATCCCTGGCAGCGAACTGGTCAGCGAGCTGTTCGGCCAAGTCTGCAGCCTGGATGGAAAAGTGCACAGCCAGTGACAGCACCTGATTGAAGGCCCGGGGCACCGTCAGCAGGCTCTTCAGCAGGCGCCAGGCTCGTGTCCCATCTCGTGCGTCGTTGATGGAGACGCAGACGCCGATCCAGCCCTGGTTCCTGCGTCTGCGTGCATGGCGTCTGCAGACGGCGTCGACCCTCCGGAACGCTGTCCAGAGCGCCGGTTCGCCTCTTTTCAGAGCCTGCCGCTCTGCTCGCCGCCGCGCCGCTCTCAAGGCCAGGTGTGGGATGTCTGGCACAGGCTGCCCCTGCTGGACCCTGGTGATGACGGTTGCCGCCTTTGCGTTGTCGGCCACCAGTTGTAGGAGGTCCCTGTCACTCGTGTCCTGCCTGAATAGCTGCCGGTAGACTTGCCAGTCCACCACGCTGTACTGCCGGTCCCGGGGGGCCCTGCCTCGGAAGGGGGTGAGCAGGATGGGCAGGTGGTCCGAGCCCCATGTGTCCGGGAATGGTGACCAGGCGTACCGGCACCCTTCCGTGGCCACGCTGAGATCGATGGCAGTGCTGGAGGCCCGGCGCCCACGACGAAGGAAGGTGTCGGACCCGGTGTTGAGGATGGTGAGGCCCAGCTGCTGTAGCATGTCCCGCACCTCCCTGCCTCGCGGGTCCATCCTCCGGCTGCCCCAGTCCGGGTGATGTGCATTGACATCGCCGCAGAGCAGGAACTCCTTCCCCAACCGATGCACGAGTTGTCGGAGGCATCTGGGGTCCCAGGGCTGCTGCGGCCGGATATACACACTGGCCACAGTGGTGTCCCTCTCCTCGAGGCGTATGCGGACAGCACAACACTCGAAGGGACCACCGACCAGATCAGCCACAGGCACCTCTGCTTGGAGAAGCTCCCGCTTCACGTACACGGCGCAGCGAGCAGGTCCCTGCTGGTGGCTGTCGTCCAGGCAGGGGGCAGCACTGCAGGTCGTCAGAGTGCAGCCAGTGCGGCTGCTGTAGCCCATGTAGCCAGGCAGTCGCAGATCCTCTGCCCGGGCGTACACCTCCTGGAATGCGAGGACGTCGTAGTTGCTGCACAGGAGGTGCTCCGCCAGGTCAGCACTCCGCCGCCCTAGCCAGTTGGCATTCCACTGGAGAATGCTCGGGCGGCAACATCGACTCGACCCAAGGGAAGAATCAGCCATGGTGGGGCGTTTGTTGTTGCAAGGCCCCTGCCTGCAGGCAGATGGCACGGGCGGGGTGACCTTCTGGGAGGGCATTTCCCAAGGCCTGCAAGGTTAGCAGCAGGGTTGATACAATCTGGGTCACGGGATCTACAGCAGGTAGGGCCACGGCCACAGCAGGGAGTGCTGTGTGGGGAGCAGCTATAGCTGTGGGAGCGGCAGTGGCAGGCGGGGGCGCTGAGGTACCCTCGGCAGCAGGCGGCATCCCTGGGGCAACAGTCGTGACTGTTGGGGCGGCAGAGGTAGCAGGCAGAGTTGCTGGGGCAGTGGCACGGAGGGGCTGCAGTCCTTGTGGCGGCTGACGATGGCGATTGCCTGATGCGGCAGGAGAGCTGGTAGGTGGGGGGGCGGGTGGAGTGCGCCCCTTCAAAACGCTCGCAAAAGTGCGGGCCTCCTTGTCCTCCTCCCGCACCGCTGCTGCCACAGCACGCCTGGATAGTAAGGTGGTGGAGGATGCCATGATGGTGGCAACTCGCCGTTGCTCTTGCCACCGTGGGCAGTCCGGTGTGTTGGCAGGGTGTGGGCCACCACAGTTCACACACCGTGGCCGTGCCTGCGGGCAGTCCTGCAACTCGGGGTGGGCCCGGCCACAGCGAATACAGGCTCCGGGCCAGCTGCAGCTTTCCTTCACATGGCCGAACCGGCCGCACTGTAGGCATTGCGTGGGACGGGGCCTGGCTGGCCGCACCGGGAAGCGCACCAGGAAGAGGGTGACGTGCTCAGGGGGCACAGGGCTGGCAAAGCGTATCGTGATGGTACGGCCCTCTCTGGTGGCAGCAAGTATTGGTACAGAGGACTTGAGTCCGGGCAGCAGGCTCTCATCTGTAGGCTCACCGTCAACGCCGTGCAGGAAGCCGGTGCTTGTGTGTCGGTCGGCAGGCTTCCGCGCGCTCACTGGGATCCCGTGCAGCTCCTTGATGGTCAGGAGCTGTTCCAGGCACTCTTGCGTTGCAGCGTCCGCCGCCACGATGTTGCGCCTGTGATTGACACGAATCGCGGCAACGCCAGGCCGCGGGAAGAGTGCCCGGGCGAGAGTGAGGCGCGGGATCCCGCTGAAGGTGCCTCCAGCTGCGGCGGGCCGGTACAGCACCGTTCCCACCACCGCGGGGTTCACCGGCAGAACAGCAGCGGTCAGCCTTCTGTCACGTCGTAGTGCAGCTTTGGACTTGACCACCTGGAAGGCCACCTCGTCCTCTGGCTGGCTCGCCGGGACGCTGGTGGTTGCAGGAGTCTCTGCCAGTGGTCTCGCTGTGGTGACAGGGCCAGCGGGTGCAGCACGTAGTCCCCCGGAAGAAGAGATGGCAGCAGAAGTGCCCGCGGGTGCAGCAGGTGTGTGCTGCTTGCGGGCTGACTTCTTGCCCTTCTTCTTCTTCTTGCGAGGGGCCGGTGTGTCTCCCGCTGTGGTACTTTTCAGAAAGGCCGCCGCAGTCCCAGGGGTGGGCTGCCTGCGGTCTTCCTGCCTGCTGGATTCCGCCGAGGCATCGGGCACCTCGTCCATGTGCTCCTCGTCACTGGAGAGAGCGTCAGGAAGGGCCGCCGGCGTATCAACTGCTGTGGCACCATCACTGTGGCCCGCCGGGACTGTCCCCTTCTGCTCGGGGATGTCACTCCTCTCGGAAGGCTCGAGTGTGACCGGAGAGGTGACCGGCTGTTTCCGCGGGCCGTCCTCCTCGTCATCACTGCTGAACTGCTCCCGGCCGCGCTTCCTGGTGGCCGAGGAGTCCATCCCCTCCTCTTCGTCATCGGTCGGGGGCAGCGCGACAACGCTGTGCACCTCCATGGTGCTGGCACGTTCAGGCGCGGCAGGGTCGTCCGTTGGAGGCAGCGAGGAGACTGCAGCAGCGTCCGAGGCGCTGCTGCCTCGCGGGAAGGTCGGCAGTGGGCGGTCCCAAGGCTTGGGTGGATTGGCTTGCAGCCACTTATCAACTTGGCGTTGAATGCTGTCGGTCGCGGCGCCACCAAGCAGCAGGGAGTGCGCCTCGGCACGACAGGTCGTGAGGCTGTTCGATCGGCGATGACCCGGACGGGGGGGGCGCGTAGTGGGCGCCGCGAAGTCCGGGTCAGCGGCCGGGGCGCACTGTGCTGATGTAGGTTTAGTCGCTGGTAGCGGCGCTGTAGCAACTGCGTTGGCCATGGTTTCCCTGGAAGGCCGGTACGCGACGTCGTCCATGGTCGGTTGTGGAGTGCAGAGAAGGCTCGGACAGGCGAAGACCTCTCACAGGCACATTCACTCACACACACACAAGCACGAGGAATGTCAGCGCAAGGTTCCGGTAAAAAAAAAAAAAAAAAAAAAAAAAAAAAAAAAAAACGCCGGAGTAGAGCGGGAGCGAAGGGAAGCGCCACGGGGTCACAAAATAAAAGTGAAAAAGAAACAATCAAACAAAAAAGGATATGGCACTTCAGAGTCAACCGCGCGTACTTCGGGAAAGGCGCGAGTGTTCGCGATAAGTCACACACACGCTATACACACTGCGGGAAAGGTGCGAGTGTTCGCGATAAGTCACACACACGCGATACACACTGACACTCAGCTACGCGAAGTAGCTGTTCCCTGACAGCGATGATAATAAAATAACAGCTAAAAATAAAAGGGGGCTGTCAGGGAGAAAAACGAAGTGCTGTTACGTTAAGCGCACTAAGCTAGGAACCCGCGCCTAAGGTACACGCGAAGCACCGTGTCCCCGCGCCACATACACACGCCGATCAACCGCATAAACACACGGTAAAAGAGAGAAAACTCACGGAACGGCGGTGGCAAGCAGGGGGGGCACAGGCAGGTAGCCCAAGGGCAGGCAGTCCAAGTAGTTGGAGAGCGCACGAGTCCGTCACGCGCGTGCCGCCACAGCGGCTGGACGGCCGAGCACGGGTGCCGTACTCCTGGGGAGCGCGCGCGGCGCGCGAACCGCTCGTGTCGAATGCTCGACACGATCGAGTCGCGGTGTCGGCGCCGGCCCGCGAGACTGAGGAGGAAGGCGAACGGCGCACGCCGGTTGGTCGGCGGCCAGCTCGTCTCTCTCTCCCTCTTTTCTTCGCGAGGAGCGCGTTGGCCGCGCAGGTTGCTGCACTGACTATTTTTCTGCACTACAAGATTGAATATACACGGCAAACATGCTTTCGTTTGTTTGTTTGTTTTTAATTCTTTTCTCGTTACTGTTGCTAAGTTTCTTGCCCATTCATTCACGCACCCTTCACTGCTGCAAAATGGCGTATCAGTCGTATCAGCTGCCCCAGCGGCAAGGAGACATCAAACCGAGTAAGCGACAATTCATGTACGCGTACGTACAAGCCCAGCGGATACAACGCGTTCGCTAAAAAACGTTTCATCGTGTCCACTGAACATGACACACGCAATATTTGTCAAAACTCACAGCTGCAACAGCTCACCTGTGTGCCGCACGTAAATAAACTGCACACTTAACACTTTGCGACTACTCGTCCCCGGCGTGTGCCCCCCCCCCTCTTTTTTTTTTTCTTTTCTATGTTCTCGCTTTCTCTCTAATCACATCAATGCCTCATTTGCACGCACGAAACCCGTTTCACGGCGTCACTTTGACGCCATCCTTGTCGCCAAACCAAGGGACTAACACACGCGGTCCGGGCACGGCCTCATGGCCGGAAATTTCTAAACAAAGCGTGCTCGCGTTGTTGTGGACGCCGGCACGTGAAATTCGGCAAAGTAACAGCACCTTTGGCTGGCTACGCGTGTCTCAAATTTTACTGTGGCAGCTCCACTACATATCGCGATACGGCAGTT
Source organism: Rhipicephalus microplus (assembly GCF_043290135.1). NCBI lineage: Eukaryota > Metazoa > Arthropoda > Arachnida > Ixodida > Ixodidae > Rhipicephalus > Rhipicephalus microplus. The sequence continues at coordinate 22,455 of NW_027465255.1, read as the reverse complement.
TCACCGAAGCCACGCAACGCGACCGCGCTCATTTCAGCATTCACGGGGACGGCAGAGAGTGAGAGCGCACCTCCTCTCGGGCGCGCCTCTCCTCCCGTAAACACGGACTGTCAAGCGGTCCGGTCGCAGCGAAGTTTCCCCATCTCCTTGCGGGGTGGTTCAACACCTGCCCGTTTCAAGTGCACGGTTGCACTGTGAGGAACCCTGCAAGGGTCACGCAATTACAGGCAAAACAGCCCTAACTCTAAAGCGCCTTACATAGGACGAGATTGGAGCGTAAAATGCACCACCCTTTATGCATTCTTTCTTCTTTACAGCGTTGGAAGAGTGTTCGTTCGCTGCATGTTTTACGCATGCGTACTTTCGCTTACATAATACCTTCGGAGGCTGACAACCTGTTAAGTAATCTATCAACGACTATCCGGACGGCATCAGCTGTGCAAAGAAGATTTGCAGTTGGCCTTCCAGAGCCGTCCAGAGCACACAAAGTAGGTCTACACATCGTGGCAACCAATATTTCGAAAAAAGTGAATTGCGTAGTATTATAAAGAATACAACTTTCAGAATGAGCAAAACTGCTTGGTTTGACCAAAGTACAAAGAGGTGCGATTTATACCACATCGATCCATTTATTGAATTAAAAATTACGCTGGCATTAGATAGAATATCGGAAACTCTAATTGACCGATTGAGGCTAGGCACGGCATACACAAAAACATTTGTTTTTTTTTTTTCTTTGCACAGACACGGCAGAGCTGAAAGTCCCGAATGCGAATGCGGATTGATAGATGAAGACGTATGTCACCTTCTCGTAGACTGTCCACATCACGAGACGCCGTCTTAAGTCCGAACAGTTGGCATTAGACCGCAGACCGTTTAACATGAAGAAACTTCTGGGTCCGTGGCCTACTCGAGTTTTACAGTCGCACGCTTTAAAAGCATCAACACGTTCTTTACAAGACAGCGGGATTGCTGATAAGTATTAAGAAATAACGAACTTTCATTTGTAACAAATGTACTTATTATGTACAGTATCACGTGACTCTCATCATGTGTGTGTTGTGAAATGAATGACGTGTCGACAATTATGTACACACGAGCGAATGCATCTTTATACGGACCAGACGTGTGCTCTACTGTTTTGTGCTGGTGGACCGAATATTATCGAGGGACATTATATCAGAGACTTCATTCATTGACTTTCGAACATTTACTTACCATTGTGTTCTGATATGTGCGTATAAGTGTAAGTGTGTCTTTGCATATCTCTGCCCGAGTTTTCTACTTTCCATGCACTGCTTTGTACGTTTTGCTTCAAGATACGTGTTCAAGTTTAACTCAACGGCCAAGGAGTAGCCGGCGCCATAATGGTGCGCCGACATCTCCTTACATATCATATCAATAAGAAAAAAAGATGCGCGCCAATGCCCATCTATTGTATTCCCTTCTCACGTGCCCCAATACCAAACTGCGCGTGCCATTTCTGTGGTGCAAGTGTGTTTAAGTAGTCGCAGTTTCATCTTTCACAATCATGAGGGTTCCCATATTGAAAGTATTCCTTCCCCGAACTTGTGGCAGGGACGCACGATGCGAAATTACAAAATGATCGCGCTTGAAAGCTTCATACAAATGCACTGTCGACCCGCCGAACATAGTCAGTAATCTAAAACAAAGCGGAAATAAACGGTGCGTCCGCTCATTCATTTAAGGTAAGTTTCCCACCACATTCCGAATGGAACGTACCACTCATTTGTGCCTAGCACAGGCGCATTTGTTCTTTCGAAGAGAACACAGTGTTCCGCTACACCGTGTGATTATGTAAACGTCAAGCCGAGCAGTGTCGTTTGCTGGCCGGCCTGGCTATGTTTCTTTCGGCGACGCGCAAACGGAGCACTCGGTGCGAAAACGGGAAATGCCCATACCTCGTGTCGACCGCCTTTCTTTACTGGATTTCGTACTTCTTTGTGCACTATATAAATCACCTGCGTGGTACCCCTGTCATGCGTACGCACAGTTTTGTTTTTTCCTTCACTCGGGCTGTCGATACTTTGCTTTCGGACAATAATTAGCATGCAGTCCGCCGCCACGCTTTTCTGCTTCTACAGCTATTGTCACATGCGTCTATATATTTCTCCCCTATCTTTTCTTGCATCAATGCTTCCGCACATTTTTCACCGCGCCACGCACTTTAAGCTACATTCACTCCTCCTACAGTCTCGAAACGGGCCTGCCCTGCGCTCTCAAGAAATAAATGCCCCAATTTCGTAAACAAATGAATGGCGTGGCAGAGAAGGAACTCTGCGCTGTCTGATGAATGTGGCTGTACCCTTCACATCGGGCGGCAGCTATCACCACCTAGCCATAATGCTGACCTAACAAACAGCTACATTTATCTTGTTTTTTTTCTCTCTTTAAATAGTGAAGTATAGGACCGCGGTGCTTTGCAGTGAATGGTTTAGTTTTCACTCTTGCCTTGACTTTAGCCACCAATAAGATAACCACCTTCTAGTTAATTCTACCCGCCTAAAGTCTATTTTGCCCTCCCCCGTCTCTAAACCCCGGTGCTTTTGAAAAACTCTGCGCCATCATTCTAAACTATAAGGTGAAGCCCTTTACATAGCATTATCAAGTGTTCGGCAGTTTCCTTCTCTCCGCATGCACTGCATACCGTGTATACCCCTTCATATTTGGCCCGACATGTCGGAGTTGCTCGGGCAAGCGCTGACGCGAGTTTCCTATTCTATCATTTCCCAAGAGCTGAACACACTCGAGTTCATGTTACCTTTTTTTGAGAGAAGCGGCCACCTTCCCCCTGTTTTTTTTTTTTTTTTTAATTACCACGCTCCTGGTTTTGTTTTCCCTCCATTACCGTACTTGTGGCACTTTTCTCCGCGCACTCGGTCTTCTCTAATTTACCTGTTCAACCTCCCCGAGCACACACGTCGAGCGCGGCACACCAACGCTCCTGCTAGCGGTGTTCAACAGAGAGAAGAGGATGGATTCGGAGCCGAATCTCTCAGCACAACCCCTATGCCGACGCAGACAATTTGGGTGGCTCTGAGAAGAGCCGTTGATTTGTCGTTGCTCGCTGTGGCCCACGACGCACGCCTACTTGGAGCTGGTGTACTTGGTGACGGCTTTTGTACCCTCGGACACCGCGTGCTTGGCCAGCTCTCCGGGCAGCAGCAGGCGCACCGCGGTCTGGATCTCCCGGCTCGTGATGGTCGAGCGCTTGTTGTAGTGAGCAAGGCGTGACGACTCGGCGGCGATACGCTCGAAGATGTCGTTCACGAAGCTGTTCATGATGGACATGGCCTTGCTGGAGACACCAGTGTCGGGGTGCACCTGCTTCAGCACCTTATAGATGTAGATGGAGAAGCTCTCCTTCCTGCGGCGCTTCTTCTTCTTCTTGTCCGTGGCGCGCACATTCTTCTGCGCCTTGCCGGCCTTCTTGACGGCTTTGCCAGACGGTTGGGGAGGCATGATTTCACACAACACGCACGCGAGACCAGAGTCGAATGCGCGTGTCCCCCCGTCTCGCCGCGCTTAAATATGAGCGAGGGGTGTTGACGAGATCAGCACAACGCGCGCGCCCCATTGGTTCGCACGGCTTCTCTCTCTCACACTCTCATCCGTTCCCCGCGAGCGGCGGCGCGCGATGGTGGCAACGGAAACCATTCGAGCACGGCTCTCATCTCAGAAGGCAGCAGCTTTCTTGTTTTCGGCAACCGGCGTCGTTGGAGGTGTTGGTTGGTTCGAGTAGGAGGAGACCCGCTGTTCGCATGCGGTGACCCGGCGGACTCCTGCACAGGTTTTCGTCGGTTTTGGTGAGGTTTCTTGTCCCCTTTTCTCTGCCCTTTTTTTTTTTTTTTTTTTTTCTTTTTTTCAGGTTAGGCTAGCTCCTAACTGACTTGGTAGCCTCGTGGTGGTGGTACCACGATGACTACCAGTCTGCTCTCGCAGATTAGGCCGCGGGTGCACTACGCACGCGTGCCTAAGGGCGTCGGCAGTGCCGACATTTGCAAAGAGCTCGTGAAGCGCTTCACGCCCAGTGAGCTGACGTGTGTTCAGGATTATGGCTTAGGGAAGTTTGAGGTGACATTCGCGAATGACGAGGCGAATCGGCGGTTTTTAGACGATCCCGTCCTCGCCATTCGCGATGCGAGGATCAGGTTTCAGTACCGAGGTGTTCGGGTCAAGGTGGTGCGCATCATTGGCTTCCCGGCGGACGCGGATAAGCGCATCATAGTACAACTGTTGGAGAGGTTTGGAAAGGTTTTGGAAGTGGCGCGAGAGGAATCACCGTATCTGCCGGGGGTCTCGACCGGCGTCCTCATGATCAAAATGGAGATGCACAAGAGTGTCCCCAACCTGCTCGAGGTGAGGGACGTCATCGTCCAGTTTGAGTATGAGGGCGTCGCGCGGGTTTGCCGGCGCTGCTACAAGACTGGACACCATGCGGCGAAGTGCACTGTGCCACAGTGTGTGCGCTGTGGGGCTTTTGGTCACGACCAGTGCGCGGTAAAATGCAGGCACTGCGGCGGCGATCATGGCCCCTCACAGTGCAAGGCGCGGACGAATTCGTCGGCCGCCCCGCCTGTAGCCTCTTCTTCTTCCCAGGAGCAGGTGAGCGGCGTTGCGGAGGATCGGGAGGCTGCTCCGGGGGACGCCGAGGGCTCGACCCAGCCACAGCCGGAGCCCATTAGCGAACGGGCTCCAGGAGGGGAAGAGCAGGAGGCGGGGTCGGAATTAGCTGAGGCCCCCACCCTCTCTGCTGCCGCCGAGCCGTCGCCGGCCTCGCCTGCCGGTGCGCCCGGGACCAGCCCTGCTGACGCGCCTGCTGCCGAGGAGACACAGGAACCCATGAGCTGGACGGACGCTGTTCGGGGCAAGAAGCGGCGCGCCAACCGATCACCAGGGCCCTCCAAGGAGAGGCTGGCGGCGGCTCCGAGCGGCGGCCCCGGCAGCCCTAAGGACGACCTCCCGGTTCCGAAGCGAGCCGCAGCGACAGAGTCCGACGAGGAGTCCACCTCGTCGACTGTCACGGACGGTACCACGGGTGAGTTGAACAACAGTTCTTCTTGCCCTAACTGTGGACCAGGCAATTGCGAGTGTTCGTTAATGTCTAACACAGTGTACTCGTCCACGAACGAGGATTCCCTCTCCGAGGGGGACTCTCGTTCGTAGGTTTTATATTAGGTAGCTTTTCAGCAGCTGATACCTTCGAGTATCTGCTGTTATCTTCTCTTCTGTGATTTTCTTTTCGCTTCTTGCCTATTCTAGAGTCTGTCTTCTCTCCTATCTTTCATCATGGCTTCTTCTCTAACTATTGCTACCTTTAATTGTCGGGGTATTACTAGAGCAGCGAAACAAGCTGAGGTCATTCATTTAGCTCGGTCTCGAAAAATAGACATTCTCCTTTTGCAGGAAACTTTTGTGTCTAAATTGCAACAGATTAAGAACTTTGACAGAACGTTTGGCACCAAATCCTACTGGAATTATGGGGGCGCACATTGCCGGGGAGTTGCTGTCATTTTAATGCCACGATTCACCGGTTCTGTGCTACGCTACGCCAGGGATTCGGACGGCCGTGTTCTGTCAGTGGATCTTGACTCTGGCGTTAGAATTGTGAATGTGTATGCTCCAGCAAAGCGCGGACAGCAGAAAGATTTCTTTAATTCCCTAGATTCTTATCTAGTTGGCCCTTCCCGTGTCATTTTAGTAGGCGATTTCAACTGTGTTTTAGAAAAAGCGGATCGCGTTTCCCTCAAAGGAACTCCAAAGTTTAGAGACGGAAACGGCGAGCTAGAGTTGCGGGAGCTTGTTAAAGAGCTGGGGCTTGTCGATGCTTGGCGGTCCCTCCGTCCTCTCCAGTCAGGCATGACTTGGACGGGGAGGGGGAGCCGCTCGAGGATCGATCGTTTTTATGTCTCGCCCTCGCTTGCTCCTAGCATGCACTCTAGCTGGCTGTGTTCTTCCGCGTTGAGTGACCATAGCCTTCTTGCACTGAGATTTGCCGACTCTAGTTTGGTGCCATGGGGCAAGCGACCGTGGCGTTTAAATCCACGGCTCCTTAAAGATAAGGACGCCACAAAAGATGTGGCGACCTATCTCATCGGTTCACTCCTTGGCGACCAAAACTTAGGCGGTAGCGATTGGGACACGGTGAAGGCCGGAGTCGCGGAGCGCTTTCGGGATTGGGGCAAGAGGCGGGCGCGGGAGGAGCGCGCCGAGATCAAAGCGGTCTCTGACGCGATCCTCCTGCTCTCAAAGCCATTGTCCTGCGGCCTGGGGGTAACCGCGGCTCTTACTTCACTGCGCAAAGAATATAGAGTCCTGCTCCAGCGACGCTGGGACCGCTTGCGGGCCACAGCACGCGCAGAGCAGTGGGAAATGGAGGCTTGGTGCAGCAGAAATGTCCTTCGCAGACACTTGGCTAGGAAGAGCTCAGCGATAACCTCTTTGGTCGATCCTAACACAGGCGGCTTAGTGGAAACGCAGGACGAAGTATTAGAGGTGGCAAGACAGTTCTACAAGAACCTTTACGCCGAACCACCTCCCACTCCGTACTCGTTTCCTTTCACCAAAACTTACGAGGACTTTGATATTTGTGACACTCCCTTCGTCGAAGAGGAGGTGTTTGCAGCCCTTAAATCCATGAAGCATAATCGCAGCCCAGGTTCAGATGGTTTGACAGTCGAGTTTTATGTCAAGTTTTGGAGAGTTTTGGGGGGGCCTTTTACCACATTGGCAAACAGGCTTCTCCGTGAGGGGACCCTGTCAGCAACTCAAAGAGAGGGGCGGATCACTCTCCTGTGCAAGGATGAGACGAGACGCACCGACCTGAGAGCCTGGCGGCCCATCACCCTCTTGAACTGTGATTACAAGCTCATAGCTAAGTGCCTGTCCGTTCGACTCACTCCAGTGCTCAGTACTGTTTTGGGTCCGTACCAGGCGTGTTGTGTCCAAAATAGGTCGTGCCAACTTCATGGTTTCGCTATCAGGGACCTCATAGAATGGTCGAATTCTCGCAACCTAAGTGGAATCCTTTGTTCTTTTGATCAAGAAAAGGCTTTTGATATTATCAGTCACAAGTACATCTTCAAAGTTTTAAAGCAGGCGGGCTTCAGTTCAAAGTTCATCAGCATGGTCAGGGCTCTCTACTTTCGTCCTAGTTCTGCTGTTGTCATACAAGATCGCGTCTCGGAGTCGTTCGGTGTGTGCCGTGGAGTCCGACAGGGTGACCCACTGTCGCCCGCTCTCTACGTGCTCGCATTCGAGCCGCTCTTGCAGAGGCTTTCTAAAGACACCAGCATAGGTAGATTTCCCCTTCCGCCAGGTTCCCCCCCTGTGGCAATGTTTGCCTATGCAGATGACCTCTCTATCGTCGTCCCGGACGAGGCAACTGTTTGCACCGTCTTGGACGTTGTGGAGGGGTACTGCTCGGCGAGCGGCGCCAGAATAAATAAGTCAAAGAGCGCAGTCATGTATCTGAACTGTGCTCCCTCCAGTCCACGTCCTGTACATGGGCTCCCCATAAAGAAACGCCTACGTATATTAGGTTTCCATTTCGAGCCAGATGGCCTGACTACCGAAAACTGGCGGTTAGCAAGGCAAAAGCTTACTGATAGGATTGAGGAACTCGGTGCCTTGTCTTGTCCGCTTACAGCCAGGGCCACGATAATTCAATCACTGTTGTTCAGTTTCCTCACGTACATAGGTTCGGTTATGCCAGTTAAACCCCACACCAAAGTTATCTTGGAAAAGAAAGTTTTCAAATTCTTTTGGGGTCGTGCCGCTCCTTTTGTGGCGCGCCCCGTGTTGAAGTTGCGCAGGGACGAAGGAGGATTAGGTATTCCCGACCTTAGCGTTGTGACCACGGCATTACATGTTAAATGGACACGGGTAGCTCTTGAGTCAGATATGCTCCTTACTAGAAGCTTTGCGTCTTATTTCCTGAGTACCAGGCTGAGGTTGTTCTCGCCTGGGGCATTTTCGAATTCCGTGCCTCGGGCGGGAACGCCTTCTGCCTTCTATGCAGGGGCCGCTTCTACTTTGGCCCGTCTCCAAGAGGTCGACCCCGAGATAGATTTAGATTCAATCGAACTCCGCGAGTTAGTCGATAGACTCGCTCCGGAGTTACCCGAATGCTACAGAGAACACGACCTGTCCGAATACAGTCCTAACTGGCGGTTAATTACTGCCAGTTTCCTGGACGCCAAGCGCGCTACATTCATGTATCGCCTGGCCAGAGATCGCCTGCCTCTAAGCTTCAGGCCTTTCACAAGAATTGCTCAACGAGGAGTGTGCCCTTTTTGTGGCACTAAGGAGGACCTGGTTCACGTGTTCTCTCAGTGCGCACTACCAGCTGCCCTCCATCGAAGGATAGCTAGCTTGTTTGGCCACCCAGGTGTTCCTTTCAACACCGTTCGTTTTCTTCAACCCCTGTCGCGACAAGCGGCTAAGCAATACGTGCTTCTGCTTGTTGAGTGCTCGTACCAAGTGTGGGTTGCACGGTGCTGTGCCGTCTTTGATGGCAAGCGACCCGGGCTTCTCGAAGTGCTTGCAAAAGTACGGAAGGAGGTCTGGTTCGTTCTCCACCGAGAGTGGCAGCGCCTTGGTGCAAAGAAGTTCTACGAGACGTGGCACCGTCCGGCAGTGATTTTCAGTGAGGCAGGAGGGCAGATAACCATCAACTTTTAATGATGGCTTTCTCTAAGGCTCCACGACTAGGCCTAGTGAGCCAGTCGCCCCCGAGTTTGGTCTGTATGGTCTTTCACCCGAGTTTTGCATGTGCTAAGGTGATCCTGTCACCTTGTCGGGCTTTACCCGCAAGGTCCGTGTTGGCCCCTTCTGTAGGCTCGGCTACTTTACTCGTCGAGGCGGAAGGTGGTTCCCTTCTTCGAGAAGGACTAAGCCGGCTTTCAGCCGTGCCGGTTTCCATGGGTACGTTTGGTTTGTGTGCAGCAGCACTGGCCTCTGCACCAAATAGTAGTCCCGTAGACCCCACAGGACGGATTGTGTCTCACTGCGCCCTTGTGGTGAGGAGACGGGCCATGACCGCAAAACGCCTCGCGCTGAGCGATAGCCCATCCGCACTGTGGGGGTGTTGTCGCAGGGTCTCAGCCGCGCGACAGTGTGAGGGCACGGGCACTTTGGTTGTGGTGACTGAAGTTACCGCGACCGAAGGCAGCACCGCTGCCACTTTTTTGGGTACGTCCGCTTTGCGTGTGGTGGCGAGAGCTACCATGCCGAAGGGTAGCCCCTATGTCAAGTCTCGCTGGGCCCTAGTGGTCAGGAGACGGGCCATGACCGCAGCGCGCCCCATGCGCCGCGATAGCCCACCCTGCCAGGGTACGTTCACTTTGCGCGTTGCGACTGAAGTTGCTCCGCCGGAGGGTAGTCCCTTTGTCGGGCCTCCCTGGCTTGTATGCCGGGAGGCAGGCCGCGTCTGTTGGGCGCCTGGCGCCGAACGGTGGCCCCCTTGCCAGGGCATGGCCGTCTGCCCGAAACAAATCTTCCCCCCACACAGCCCTGGGGGGAGGGAGAGCCGGGACAGACGTAGGATGATGATGGGTTGATGAGTTAAGTGTGACTCTGGGACAAAGCGTTTCGGCGCCGCGTCTCCTTCCTATCTGACAACGGCTCTTGTTTTCGGCAACCGGCGTCGTACCAAGCGAAAAGCAACACCATGTCCGGACGTGGCAAGGGCGGCAAGGCGAAAGGCAAGAGCAAGACCCGTTCTAGCCGCGCGGGGCTTCAGTTCCCCGTGGGCCGTATTCACCGCCTCCTACGCAAGGGAAACTACGCCGAGCGCGTCGGAGCTGGCGCTCCGGTCTACCTGGCTGCCGTACTCGAGTACCTGGCCGCCGAGGTGCTCGAGCTGGCGGGCAACGCCGCTCGTGACAACAAGAAGACCCGGATCATCCCCCGTCACTTGCAGCTCGCCATCCGCAACGACGAGGAGCTGAACAAACTGCTTTCCGGCGTCACCATCGCGCAGGGCGGTGTGTTGCCCAACATTCAAGCCGTGCTTCTTCCAAAGAAGACGGAGAAGAAGGCGTAAGCGAGCACCCCTTCCGCGCGCTCGCCGCATTCCCCAAACGGTCCTTCTAAGGACCACCCAAACAGGTGACGCGGCCGTGTTTCGCTTCGCAGTCACGATGGCTCTGTTCGTACCCTCAAGCGTGTTTGTTTTTCTATACTTTATATATATTTCCTCGCGACATCAGTTAGCCACAAGTGCGCGACGCCAAATGCTGCAAAGAGACAACCAAATCACGCAGCTCGGCACCGAAAAAGACAGAAAAGAGCATGTAAGCGTTGTCATTTCTCATTAAAAAAAAAAAAAAAAAAGCTCCACACGTAACCGTCTATCCTTACGATGACACCTGAACGGGTCAGCACAGGGACAGAGTAAATTTAATACCTTTGAATAGAAAAACAAACGTAAGGTAAAAAAAAAAAAAGAGAGAGAGAGAGAGAGAACCCGCCGTTAGCGCATTCCATTTGGTGCTTCTAACACAATTTATTTCGTCTATCTTGCTAGGCAGCGCAGCCACTATTACACAGAACACACAACACAAGCGCTTAACTTCAACTAAACGTTTATTGCAAAAAAAAAAAAAAAAATTGTCCAGAATATGGCACAAAAACTTGTTCAGCTTCAAAAGAAATGAAAGGAAATGACACGCGATGATTTCGAGTGTGTTAGTGCACTCTCTATCGCGCTCACGCGGAAAGAACTGTTTTTTGGATGGGGTGATAGAGAATAACAGACAGTAATGTGCGGGACTGGCACGTGTGCTTTTTGTTGTCTACCTTTTACTATTCTTTTTCTCTGTTCACCCCCTTTATAAACTCTGACGTTTGCAATGAAAGTTCAGTTGAAGTTAAGCGCTTGTGTTGTGAGGTCTGTGTAATAGTGGCTGCGCTTCCTAGCGAGATGGATCCTTACCAACTGGCCCGATACAATTGTTTATTTCGTCTCTCGGTAAAACTTCATCACCTCCTACGAGTGCACCCAAAAGTTGCGCCGGGGTCCAGCAGCCCAAGTCACCATGGCGTTACGCAAACAGAAGCCCTCAAAAACACCTTACAAGCGGCGGGCAAAAAGGTAAACACATAAATGAAATTGACACACCACAGGGTCGCAGCACGGCTGCTGCACACACACCGACTGAAGCTAGCCTACCTTTTCTCTGTCTACTCATAATGATACACACTTTTACCTTGAATTTGTCAAAGCTGAGCCATTTCTTCGTAATAACGACGCGCCGACGTTCCGTTCTTCCGCGCGCTAGACAACGGCAGCCACGTACGTACAAAACATGACAGCAAAAGAGGGTGCGGCCGGAGTACGTGGCCTGGAGTGGTCTCGTAGCCAAAGCAGACACGTTGGTGGTCCTGAGAAGGACCGTTTGTTGTTGCTTGCCTGTCGACCGAAGCGCAGGGAGCAGCCCAACTTAGGCGCGCTCACCGCGAATGCGCCGAGCCAGCTGGATGTCCTTTGGCATGATGGTGACGCGCTTAGCGTGGATGGCGCACAGGTTGGTGTCTTCGAAAAGACCAACGAGGTAGGCCTCGCTAGCTTCCTGTAGGGCCATCACGGCAGAACTCTGGAAACGGAGGTCCGTCTTGAAGTCCTGAGCGATTTCCCGCACCAGGCGCTGAAAGGGAAGCTTGCGGATCAGCAGTTCGGTCGACTTCTGGTATCGGCGAATTTCACGCAGGGCCACGGTTCCAGGCCTGTAACGGTGAGGTTTCTTCACCCCGCCTGTGGCAGGGGCACTCTTGCGAGCAGCCTTGGTAGCAAGCTGCTTACGCGGAGCCTTGCCTCCAGTACTCTTGCGCGCGGTTTGTTTAGTTCGGGCCATGCTGCGTGCGTCCGATCACCTCGACTGACGGAGCGAAACTGCGCTCCTGCCGGAGATCGGCAAAAGCGGCTTCGCCGCACGACCCATCTCTCTCCCTCCCATTGGCCGAAGCGTGAGAACCCGTCCGCGTGCGAGCGCGGAAGCGTACGCCAGGATGCTGGCTGGCGCTCATTTTCGGGCAACCGTGCAGTTCGCGGCTGCAAAGAGGTACACCGAAACGAAACCACTACCGCTGTACAATACAGCCTGCTGCGCATTTCTTTCGCCTTCCAGGCAACACATCAATCGACGCTGTAGCTCGTCGCTTCCCGAAGCGGCGCGACGGAGTGCGAGACGCCACCATTCACGCCAACAGCGCGCATCGCACTAGAGCGCCTCGCATCACCGAGGGCAAATGCGCACTGCCACGCCAAAAAAACTTGCTCCTTGCGTTGTCGCTTATTTGCGACCATTACGTAGATGGGCGAAGACGACGAGAGACCACCGGCAGTGTTGGTATATGCATACACGTCCGCGCAACGACAAGGAGTAAAACGCAACAAAACATTCTAACACAAACACCCCGTACATCCAACTGCCACTGAGCGCGCCTACTTGCTCAATCGCAGACAGTAACGGGACTCAATTTTATCTTCCTTTCCCTCTTAAGAATCACTCATACATACTTGCCAAACTACTAGGTGCGCTCAATGGCGGTTGGATGTACGGGGTGTTTGCGTTCGAATGTTTTGTTTCATTTTTACTCCTATTCCCTCGATATGTCGTCTCACTCTGGCTTCCCTCATGTCTCTTTCTCTACACTTTTATTCCCACCCTTTTAATCCCCCCTCACCCCCCATCCCTTGTGAGCTACCGCTGAGGTGTCGCATCCTGATGCAGACAGTTTCGGGGCTCACTTTCCTCTTCTTTTCCATCTTACACATCAGCAATCCCCCCCCCCCCCCCAACCTCTAAGTGCTAAATATGTGGCACAAAAAGCAGGAAATGGACTCAATGAAAGGGTGAAAAATAATAATCATAATAGAAACGAAGATCAACACGCGCCTCAAAAAGCCCCATTCACTCCTCTTTCACATTTTCACGAGAAAATGAAGGTACACACATGGAGAACAATTTTTGTTATAGGTAGGCTTGCCTGAGCAGAACCACTGTCGTGCGCCTTGGTTACACATTCGACACGCCTCGTCCTGTGCGGAGGTGGGTGGGAAACCAAGGGTGCACTTGAAAATGCAATGCTCGTGGGTTGGTGTCGCCATCTGACGGCAGGCTCACGCGAGCGCGCCTTGCTTTCGAATTTCCCGCGCTCGAACCTCTCGCGTTTACATCATGGGCTAGTCCCCCCCCCCCCCCCCCCTCTCGCGTGGGCGGCGAAGCCAGCCTCCCTAGAGTGACCACCTCTGCCGGCGAAATGGAAACACTTGTTGCGTAGCTGTCCGTCCAAGTAAAGCTTTCACAACTGCAGTGTTCGCAGCACCAGTACAGTACATGAGTGCCACTTCTATCAAGTGCAGCTTCCCTCAGCACGCTGCATGGGCAGCGCTTATTGTGTACTTGCTTCTGACTTGCGCAGAAATTCTGTTTAAACATCCCCTTCCACTTTTCTTTCTTTTTTTTTTTGTATTTTGCAGCTCGGCAGCGCCAGGTGTGAAAAAAAAAAAACAAACAAAAATTATTAGGCGTGACAATGTACACAATGTGTTATTGAATGGGGCACTTCTGAGTGCACAGCGGGCGCGGTAAACACGACCAACCTGTCACAATCAATTTTTTCATTTGTAAGTACACATCCCTTCTTCGTCTGGGTGCCCCACGGTAGAACATAGTGCGTTTTTATTTATTTTGACACAACGTGACGCGATCGTGTAGTGGGCATTCCAAAGAAAAAAGCGAGTTCGTGCTTCCTGAGCATAGTCGTGTCTCCAAGAATGCAGTGACCAGGGTAGAACGCTGCGCTCGGCTTCTTCCTTCGCGCGATAAGGTAACTAGGCGACGTTCGCTTGACGGGCCCGTTTTAGCAGCTTGGCTTGCAGGAAGGAGAGGAAGAACTCGCAGATGCGGCGATTGATTCGTGCATGCAGACCCAGGAGAAAGACGACGACGCGAACGAAATGCGGTGAACGTGACAAGTACCCAGCGCGATCAAGCTACTACTACACGAGGTGCTGCTCACCTGAGCGATGACGCAATGATATTGCAAAGAGGGACGGACGGGTATGGCGAACCGCTGGGATCACACTGCCGAAGCATCAAGTGGGTAGCCCTGAAGAGGGCTGTTGTGTTCTCGTTGGCTGGCTGCAGGCGACGCCGCTGGCTTCTTAGCCTCCGAATCCGTACAGGGTGCGGCCCTGACGCTTGAGGGCGTACACGACGTCCATGGCTGTCACGGTCTTCCTTTTGGCGTGCTCGGTGTAAGTGACGGCATCGCGGATCACGTTCTCGAGGAACACCTTGAGAACGCCGCGAGTTTCCTCGTAGATGAGGCCAGAGATGCGCTTGACACCGCCACGGCGCGCCAGACGACGGATGGCCGGCTTGGTTATGCCCTGGATGTTGTCACGCAACACCTTTCGATGACGCTTGGCGCCACCCTTCCCCAGCCCTTTGCCACCTTTGCCACGGCCAGACATGACGGCTTCCGAAGTTTCTGCTTCTGCTTCGAAACGCGCCCGGAAAGCGAATGGTGGTGGTAGTGATTAGAATGAAGAGGAAAAAGGCACCTAATTTCTGTCTGCCTTCAGGCGACACGGCGCAGTGCCTTATAGGGGTGGGGGGAAGGAGGGATAAAAAGAATAGAAGGAAAGTAGAAGCAGAAGAAGACAGCCAACGAGAGGAAAAAAGAAGGAGATAGGAAAGTGGGGATCCGGTCGAAGAAGTCCAAGGGCGGGGTGCCACAATGCGAGAGCTACACGGCGTCAGGAGACCGCGGAGGGCGAACCAGTCGGCGGAAGCTACGCTGAAGTCGGAGATCGCGAGGGCACAACCGTCCAGCTTGAAATCCTGCGAGCGAATCGAAAGCGAATGGGTGGTGGTGGTAGTGGTTACAATGAAGAGGAAAAAGGCACCTAATTTCTGTCTGCCTTCAGGCGACACGGCGCAGTGCCTTATAGGGGTGGGGTGAAGGAGGGATAAAAAGGATAGAAGGAAAGTAGAAGCAGAAGAAGACAGCCAACGAGAGGAAAAAGAAGGAGATAGGAAAGTGGGGATCCGGTCGAAGCAGTCCAAGGGCGGGGTGCCACAGTGCGAGAGCTACACGGCGTCAGGAGACCGCGGAGGGCGAACCAGTCGGCGGGAGCTACGCTGAAGTCGGAGATCGCGAGGGCACAACCGTCCAGCTTGAAATCCTGCGAGCGAATCAACGAAAGCGAATGCTCGACACGATCGAGTCGCGGTGTCGGCGCCGGCCCACGAGACTGAGGAGGAAGGCGAACGGCGCACGCCGGTTGGTCGGCGGCCAGCTCGTCTCTCTCTCCCTCTTTTCTTCGCGAGGAGCGCGTTGGCCGCGCAGGTTGCTGCACTGACTATTTTTCTGCACTACAAGATTGAATATACACGGCAAACATGCTTTCGTTTGTTTGTTTGTTTTTAATTCTTTTCTCGTTACTGTTGCTAAGTTTCTTGCCCATTCATTCACGCACCCTTCACTGCTGCAAAATGGCGTATCAGTCGTATCAGCTGCCCCAGCGGCAAGGAGACATCAAACCGAGTAAGCGACAATTCATGTACGCGTACGTACAAGCCCAGCGGATACAACGCGTTCGCTAAAAAACGTTTCATCGTGTCCACTGAACATGACACACGCAATATTTGTCAAAACTCACAGCTGCAACAGCTCACCTGTGTGCCGCACGTAAATAAACTGCACACTTAACACTTTGCGACTACTCGTCCCCGGCGTGTGCCCCCCCCCCTCTTTTTTTTTTTTCTTTTCTATGTTCTCGCTTTCTCTCTAATCACATCAATGCCTCATTTGCACGCACGAAACCCGTTTCACGGCGTCACTTTGACGCCATCCTTGTCGCCAAACCAAGGGACTAACACACGCGGTCCGGGCACGGCCTCATGGCCGGAAATTTCTAAACAAAGCGTGCTCGCGTTGTTGTGGACGCCGGCACGTGAAATTCGGCAAAGTAACAGCACCTTTGGCTGGCTACGCGTGTCTCAAATTTTACTGTGGCAGCTCCACTACATATCGCGATACGGCAGTTTCACCGAAGCCACGCAACGCGACCGCGCTCATTTCAGCATTCACGGGGACGGCAGAGAGTGAGAGCGCACCTCCTCTCGGGCGCGCCTCTCCTCCCGTAAACACGGACTGTCAAGCGGTCCGGTCGCAGCGAAGTTTCCCCATCTCCTTGCGGGGTGGTTCAACACCTGCCCGTTTCAAGTGCACGGTTGCACTGTGAGGAACCCTGCAAGGGTCACGCAATTACAGGCAAAACAGCCCTAACTCTAAAGCGCCTTACATAGGACGAGATTGGAGCGTAAAATGCACCACCCTTTATGCATTCTTTCTTCTTTACAGCGTTGGAAGAGTGTTCGTTCGCTGCATGTTTTACGCATGCGTACTTTCGCTTACATAATACCTTCGGAGGCTGACAACCTGTTAAGTAATCTATCAACGACTATCCGGACGGCATCAGCTGTGCAAAGAAGATTTGCAGTTGGCCTTCCAGAGCCGTCCAGAGCACACAAAGTAGGTCTACACATCGTGGCAACCAATATTTCGAAAAAAGTGAATTGCGTAGTATTATAAAGAATACAACTTTCAGAATGAGCAAAACTGCTTGGTTTGACCAAAGTACAAAGAGGTGCGATTTATACCACATCGATCCATTTATTGAATTAAAAATTACGCTGGCATTAGATAGAATATCGGAAACTCTAATTGACCGATTGAGGCTAGGCACGGCATACACAAAAACATTTGTTTTTTTTTTTTCTTTGCACAGACACGGCAGAGCTGAAAGTCCCGAATGCGAATGCGGATTGATAGATGAAGACGTATGTCACCTTCTCGTAGACTGTCCACATCACGAGACGCCGTCTTAAGTCCGAACAGTTGGCATTAGACCGCAGACCGTTTAACATGAAGAAACTTCTGGGTCCGTGGCCTACTCGAGTTTTACAGTCGCACGCTTTAAAAGCATCAACACGTTCTTTACAAGACAGCGGGATTGCTGATAAGTATTAAGAAATAACGAACTTTCATTTGTAACAAATGTACTTATTATGTACAGTATCACGTGACTCTCATCATGTGTGTGTTGTGAAATGAATGACGTGTCGACAATTATGTACACACGAGCGAATGCATCTTTATACGGACCAGACGTGTGCTCTACTGTTTTGTGCTGGTGGACCGAATATTATCGAGGGACATTATATCAGAGACTTCATTCATTGACTTTCGAACATTTACTTACCATTGTGTTCTGATATGTGCGTATAAGTGTAAGTGTGTCTTTGCATATCTCTGCCCGAGTTTTCTACTTTCCATGCACTGCTTTGTACGTTTTGCTTCAAGATACGTGTTCAAGTTTAACTCAACGGCCAAGGAGTAGCCGGCGCCATAATGGTGCGCCGACATCTCCTTACATATCATATCAATAAGAAAAAAAGATGCGCGCCAATGCCCATCTATTGTATTCCCTTCTCACGTGCCCCAATACCAAACTGCGCGTGCCATTTCTGTGGTGCAAGTGTGTTTAAGTAGTCGCAGTTTCATCTTTCACAATCATGAGGGTTCCCATATTGAAAGTATTCCTTCCCCGAACTTGTGGCAGGGACGCACGATGCGAAATTACAAAATGATCGCGCTTGAAAGCTTCATACAAATGCACTGTCGACCCGCCGAACATAGTCAGTAATCTAAAACAAAGCGGAAATAAACGGTGCGTCCGCTCATTCATTTAAGGTAAGTTTCCCACCACATTCCGAATGGAACGTACCACTCATTTGTGCCTAGCACAGGCGCATTTGTTCTTTCGAAGAGAACACAGTGTTCCGCTACACCGTGTGATTATGTAAACGTCAAGCCGAGCAGTGTCGTTTGCTGGCCGGCCTGGCTATGTTTCTTTCGGCGACGCGCAAACGGAGCACTCGGTGCGAAAACGGGAAATGCCCATACCTCGTGTCGACCGCCTTTCTTTACTGGATTTCGTACTTCTTTGTGCACTATATAAATCACCTGCGTGGTACCCCTGTCATGCGTACGCACAGTTTTGTTTTTTCCTTCACTCGGGCTGTCGATACTTTGCTTTCGGACAATAATTAGCATGCAGTCCGCCGCCACGCTTTTCTGCTTCTACAGCTATTGTCACATGCGTCTATATATTTCTCCCCTATCTTTTCTTGCATCAATGCTTCCGCACATTTTTCACCGCGCCACGCACTTTAAGCTACATTCACTCCTCCTACAGTCTCGAAACGGGCCTGCCCTGCGCTCTCAAGAAATAAATGCCCCAATTTCGTAAACAAATGAATGGCGTGGCAGAGAAGGAACTCTGCGCTGTCTGATGAATGTGGCTGTACCCTTCACATCGGGCGGCAGCTATCACCACCTAGCCATAATGCTGACCTAACAAACAGCTACATTTATCTTGTTTTTTTTCTCTCTTTAAATAGTGAAGTATAGGACCGCGGTGCTTTGCAGTGAATGGTTTAGTTTTCACTCTTGCCTTGACTTTAGCCACCAATAAGATAACCACCTTCTAGTTAATTCTACCCGCCTAAAGTCTATTTTGCCCTCCCCCGTCTCTAAACCCCGGTGCTTTTGAAAAACTCTGCGCCATCATTCTAAACTATAAGGTGAAGCCCTTTACATAGCATTATCAAGTGTTCGGCAGTTTCCTTCTCTCCGCATGCACTGCATACCGTGTATACCCCTTCATATTTGGCCCGACATGTCGGAGTTGCTCGGGCAAGCGCTGACGCGAGTTTCCTATTCTATCATTTCCCAAGAGCTGAACACACTCGAGTTCATGTTACCTTTTTTTGAGAGAAGCGGCCACCTTCCCCCTGTTTTTTTTTTTTTTTTTTAATTACCACGCTCCTGGTTTTGTTTTCCCTCCATTACCGTACTTGTGGCACTTTTCTCCGCGCACTCGGTCTTCTCTAATTTACCTGTTCAACCTCCCCGAGCACACACGTCGAGCGCGGCACACCAACGCTCCTGCTAGCGGTGTTCAACAGAGAGAAGAGGATGGATTCGGAGCCGAATCTCTCAGCACAACCCCTATGCCGACGCAGACAATTTGGGTGGCTCTGAGAAGAGCCGTTGATTTGTCGTTGCTCGCTGTGGCCCACGACGCACGCCTACTTGGAGCTGGTGTACTTGGTGACGGCTTTTGTACCCTCGGACACCGCGTGCTTGGCCAGCTCTCCGGGCAGCAGCAGGCGCACCGCGGTCTGGATCTCCCGGCTCGTGATGGTCGAGCGCTTGTTGTAGTGAGCAAGGCGTGACGACTCGGCGGCGATACGCTCGAAGATGTCGTTCACGAAGCTGTTCATGATGGACATGGCCTTGCTGGAGACACCAGTGTCGGGGTGCACCTGCTTCAGCACCTTATAGATGTAGATGGAGAAGCTCTCCTTCCTGCGGCGCTTCTTCTTCTTCTTGTCCGTGGCGCGCACATTCTTCTGCGCCTTGCCGGCCTTCTTGACGGCTTTGCCAGACGGTTGGGGAGGCATGATTTCACACAACACGCACGCGAGACCAGAGTCGAATGCGCGTGTCCCCCCGTCTCGCCGCGCTTAAATATGAGCGAGGGGTGTTGACGAGATCAGCACAACGCGCGCGCCCCATTGGTTCGCACGGCTTCTCTCTCTCACACTCTCATCCGTTCCCCGCGAGCGGCGGCGCGCGATGGTGGCAACGGAAACCATTCGAGAAAACGCTCGCAGGATTTCAAGCTGGACGGTTGTGCCCTCGCGATCTCCGACTTCAGCGTAGCTCCCGCCGACTGGTTCGCCCTCCGCGGTCTCCTGATGCCGTGTAGCTCTCGCATTGTGGCACCCCGCCCTTGGACTGCTTCGACCGGATCCCCACTTTCCTATCTCCTTCTTTTTCCTCTCGTTGGCTGTCTTCTTCTGCTTCTACTTTCCTTCTATTCTTTTTATCCCTCCTTCCCCCCACCCCTATAAGGCACTGCGCCGTGTCGCCTGAAGGCAGACAGAAATTAGGTGCCTTTTTCCTCTTCATTGTAACCACTACCACCCCACCATTCGAGCACGGCTCTCATCTCAGAAGGCAGCAGCTTTCTTGTTTTCGGCAACCGGCGTCGTACCAAGCGAAAAGCAACACCATGTCCGGACGTGGCAAGGGCGGCAAGGCGAAAGGCAAGAGCAAGACCCGTTCTAGCCGCGCGGGGCTTCAGTTCCCCGTGGGCCGTATTCACCGCCTCCTACGCAAGGGAAACTACGCCGAGCGCGTCGGAGCTGGCGCTCCGGTCTACCTGGCTGCCGTACTCGAGTACCTGGCCGCCGAGGTGCTCGAGCTGGCGGGCAACGCCGCTCGTGACAACAAGAAGACCCGGATCATCCCCCGTCACTTGCAGCTCGCCATCCGCAACGACGAGGAGCTGAACAAACTGCTTTCCGGCGTCACCATCGCGCAGGGCGGTGTGTTGCCCAACATTCAAGCCGTGCTTCTTCCAAAGAAGACGGAGAAGAAGGCGTAAGCGAGCACCCCTTCCGCGCGCTCGCCGCATTCCCCAAACGGTCCTTCTAAGGACCACCCAAACAGGTGACGCGGCCGTGT
Source organism: Rhipicephalus microplus (assembly GCF_043290135.1). Taxonomy (NCBI): domain Eukaryota; kingdom Metazoa; phylum Arthropoda; class Arachnida; order Ixodida; family Ixodidae; genus Rhipicephalus; species Rhipicephalus microplus. Next base: position 1,821 of record NW_027465255.1, on the reverse strand, counting down.
TTCGCTTCGCAGTCACGATGGCTCTGTTCGTACCCTCAAGCGTGTTTGTTTTTCTATACTTTATATATATTTCCTCGCGACATCAGTTAGCCACAAGTGCGCGACGCCAAATGCTGCAAAGAGACAACCAAATCACGCAGCTCGGCACCGAAAAAGACAGAAAAGAGCATGTAAGCGTTGTCATTTCTCATTAAAAAAAAAAAAAAAAAAGCTCCACACGTAACCGTCTATCCTTACGATGACACCTGAACGGGTCAGCACAGGGACAGAGTAAATTTAATACCTTTGAATAGAAAAACAAACGTAAGGTAAAAAAAAAAAAGAGAGAGAGAGAGAGAGAACCCGCCGTTAGCGCATTCCATTTGGTGCTTCTAACACAATTTATTTCGTCTATCTTGCTAGGCAGCGCAGCCACTATTACACAGAACACACAACACAAGCGCTTAACTTCAACTAAACGTTTATTGCAAAAAAAAAAAAAAAAATTGTCCAGAATATGGCACAAAAACTTGTTCAGCTTCAAAAGAAATGAAAGGAAATGACACGCGATGATTTCGAGTGTGTTAGTGCACTCTCTATCGCGCTCACGCGGAAAGAACTGTTTTTTGGATGGGGTGATAGAGAATAACAGACAGTAATGTGCGGGACTGGCACGTGTGCTTTTTGTTGTCTACCTTTTACTATTCTTTTTCTCTGTTCACCCCCTTTATAAACTCTGACGTTTGCAATGAAAGTTCAGTTGAAGTTAAGCGCTTGTGTTGTGAGGTCTGTGTAATAGTGGCTGCGCTTCCTAGCGAGATGGATCCTTACCAACTGGCCCGATACAATTGTTTATTTCGTCTCTCGGTAAAACTTCATCACCTCCTACGAGTGCACCCAAAAGTTGCGCCGGGGTCCAGCAGCCCAAGTCACCATGGCGTTACGCAAACAGAAGCCCTCAAAAACACCTTACAAGCGGCGGGCAAAAAGGTAAACACATAAATGAAATTGACACACCACAGGGTCGCAGCACGGCTGCTGCACACACACCGACTGAAGCTAGCCTACCTTTTCTCTGTCTACTCATAATGATACACACTTTTACCTTGAATTTGTCAAAGCTGAGCCATTTCTTCGTAATAACGACGCGCCGACGTTCCGTTCTTCCGCGCGCTAGACAACGGCAGCCACGTACGTACAAAACATGACAGCAAAAGAGGGTGCGGCCGGAGTACGTGGCCTGGAGTGGTCTCGTAGCCAAAGCAGACACGTTGGTGGTCCTGAGAAGGACCGTTTGTTGTTGCTTGCCTGTCGACCGAAGCGCAGGGAGCAGCCCAACTTAGGCGCGCTCACCGCGAATGCGCCGAGCCAGCTGGATGTCCTTTGGCATGATGGTGACGCGCTTAGCGTGGATGGCGCACAGGTTGGTGTCTTCGAAAAGACCAACGAGGTAGGCCTCGCTAGCTTCCTGTAGGGCCATCACGGCAGAACTCTGGAAACGGAGGTCCGTCTTGAAGTCCTGAGCGATTTCCCGCACCAGGCGCTGAAAGGGAAGCTTGCGGATCAGCAGTTCGGTCGACTTCTGGTATCGGCGAATTTCACGCAGGGCCACGGTTCCAGGCCTGTAACGGTGAGGTTTCTTCACCCCGCCTGTGGCAGGGGCACTCTTGCGAGCAGCCTTGGTAGCAAGCTGCTTACGCGGAGCCTTGCCTCCAGTACTCTTGCGCGCGGTTTGTTTAGTTCGGGCCATGCTGCGTGCGTCCGATCACCTCGACTGGATTCGCTCGCAGGATTTCAAGCTGGACGGTTGTGCCCTCGCGATCTCCGACTTCAGCGTAGCTC
>NW_027465254.1:15000-30000 GCF_043290135.1 Rhipicephalus microplus | reverse complement strand
CAGTGCTCAGTGTGTCCTGCAATTCACACCAAGTCTCGCAGCTGGCTGCGTTCTTCATCGACCCGAGAACCGAGTGATCCACCGCTTAGAGTCGTGAAAAAGTGTTTGTTCAATTCCGTACAGTCAAAACCAAACGTTTCTGGCACTCGGCCAAACAGTGGCCAAGAAGGGCGCTTTTCAGCGCACGCTTGGACTCCAAAACTCTGCCGCGCCTTTTTCGGCTGCCGCAAATCGAGCAAACGGTGTGTTTCGGACGGCGTTTCGCTTTCGCTACTTGCGAGTGCTTTCGTGGTCCACCCCTCTATAAATACTCGGGAGGCGTCGAAGCCGGTTCTCCAAGCCGGACCCGTAGGTATCGTTGTGTGCTCGCTCTCATTGGCCCGCCTAACCAGAAAATGCCTGCGGTACACCCATTTGGATAAGAGTGCACGCAGATGCGGGCCTCGACGGCTACACATTTCCTCGGGCGGCCGCCTCCCGGCCTCCGTGGAGCGCGGGATGCACGGTCCCATCGACAAGCCTCTCCCGTTTTTACCGTGGCGTCGCGGTTCACCACGGCAGGCGGGTCGGTCTCCTCCGCATAAAAAGGGGGACCCCCGCTTTTTGTTCCACGAAATCGCACAAGCTTTTTTCGCATCCACGGTTTGCCACCGCACACCAAAATGCCGATCCGGCTGCCTACTTTAGCCAACAGGTGGAGCCAGGCGCGCCGTACTTGCGCGGCACTTCCCACGTCCACCGAAGTCGGTGCCAAGGACCACTTTCGGCGCCGGAGCCGCGTACGAGCCTACTCGAGGCGGAAGAACGAAGCCAGCAAGGGCCTGGCCGCAAGTGCGTTCAATTGTCGGGACGTCCAAGTCCCTCGTTCTTCCGTGCTTCCTCTTTCGGCAAGTCGTTGCGGCACCTTCCCAAAGCGCGCAGACCCGCTAATCGCGACGAGCGCGACGTGGCCGTGCCGCCTTTCCCTCGGCAGCAAGCAAAACGCCTGGCAACGTCGACGCTCCCCTAACCGCGATCTCGCACCGTGTTTCGTGTGGCGAATTCAAAAGCCGGCCGGCGCTGCTGCAACCATTACGGTCGGTACGCATACGCCGCGGAGGGCGGGACGGTCATCGGAGCGTGCGGTTCCTCCATCGAGTACTGCGCACCTCGGCCGTCGCATCGCCGTGCCATGACCGGCCGCGCGTCAACGCGAACCGGTGCCAGCGAGATCCCTCGCCTGCAAGAACCGACCGGCAGCCTCCGTCACCCGAGGACGCGGAGGCGCTTGCCGCGGACGGCGGGACGGTATGCACTGGTGCACAGCGGACCCGTCACATCGCCAGTTCCTTGACCGACCGCCGACGCTTGTGCCGTTCCTCTCGTACTTGGCAGTCGCCGCGCGATTGTCGGGTCTCGTTCTTGCACGCTCGAACGGTCGGGAGGGCACTCGGCTGGCGTTTCGGGAACGCGCAGCCTCGCCTTCTACCGACGTAACCACGACTCGCCGTTCGCGCTCCGCCGCTCCTGTTTACAGTACTAGGCGGTCCCGCAGCGGTCGGGTCGCGCATTTCGAGCGCTTCGAGCCACGGTGCAGTGGCGGGTCGAAAGCCGACCTATGAGTGCGTTGCGCCGTTTGTACCCGCGTCCGCCACCTGGCCGACCGTCCAAGGTCGCGGTGTTGGCGTCCGCTGGGCGCAACAATTTGTCACGGGGTGCCGCTCCACATTCAGGCAGCCCCGTGGGGAAAAGCCGACCCCGCGTCCAAACGGGGTCAGCGGCAGAAAGTGTCGGGCGCAGACGCAGCTGAGGCGCTCACCCTTCACAATCCGTTAATGATCCTTCCGCAGGTTCACCTACGGAAACCTTGTTACGACTTTTACTTCCTCTAAATGATCAAGTTTGGTCATCTTTCCAACAGACCGGCGCAACCGAAAGGCCGCGCCGGACATCGGTCCGAAGACCTCACTAAATCATTCAATCGGTAGTAGCGACGGGCGGTGTGTACAAAGGGCAGGGACGTAATCAACGCGAGCTTATGACTCGCGCTTACTGGGAATTCCTCGTTCAAGGGGAACAATTGCAAGCCCCTATCCCAATCACGAAAGAAGTTCCACGGGTTACCCAGTCTTTTCAGACAGGGATAAAGACACGCTGCTTCCTTCAGTGTAGCGCGCGTGCGGCCCCGGACATCTAAGGGCATCACAGACCTGTTATTGCTCTGTTTCGTGCGGCTAGGAGCCGCTTGTCCCTCTAAGAAGGTTGTAAGGTGCTGGGAACCCCGCACCTATTTAATAGGCTAGAGTCTCGTTCGTTATCGGAATTAACCAGACAAATCGCTCCACCAACTAAGAACGGCCATGCACCACCATCCACCGAATCAAGAAAGAGCTCTCAATCTGTCAATCCTCCCAGTGTCCGGGCCGGGTAAGTTTTCCCGTGTTGAGTCAAATTAAGCCGCAGGCTCCACTCCTGGTGGTGCCCTTCCGTCAATTCCTTTAAGTTTCAGCTTTGCAACCATACTTCCCCCGGAACCCAAATACTTTGGTTTCCCGGAAGCTGCCCGCCGAGTCATTTGAGTAACTCAGGCGGATCGCTGGTTGGCATCGTTTATGGTCAGAACTAGGGCGGTATCTGATCGCCTTCGAACCTCTGACTTTCGTTCTTGATCAATGAAAACATTCTTGGCAAATGCTTTCGCAGTAGTTCGTCTTGCGACGGTCCAAGAATTTCACCTCTAGCGCCGCAATACGAATGCCCCCGTCCGTCCCTCTTAATCATTACCTCGTATTCCAAAAACCAACAGAACAGAAACGAGGTCTTGTTCTATTATTCCATGCAAGTTTATTCAGGCGACTCGCCTGCGTTGAGCACTCTAATTTTTTCAAAGTAAAAGCACCGGCCATCTCGAGGCACACAATGAAGTGCACCAAGAAAGAACCGGCATGATGTTCAGTCCGAGCCGTCGCATCGGGTAGATGCACTACTCGTCTGGAACTGAGATCCAACTACGAGCTTTTTAACCGCAGCAGCTTTAGTATACGCTATTGGAGCTGGAATTACCGCGGCTGCTGGCACCAGACTTGCCCTCCAATTGATCCTCGTTAAAGGATTTAGAGTGTACTCATTTCAATTACGGGGCCTCAAAAGAGTCCCGTATTGTTATTTTTCGTCACTACCTCCCCGTGCCGGGAGTGGGTAATTTGCGCGCCTGCTGCCTTCCTTGGATGTGGTAGCCGTTTCTCAGGCTCCCTCTCCGGAATCGAACCCTGATTCTCCGTTACCCGTAACAACCATGGTAAGCAAGTAACCTACCATCGAAAGTTGATAAGGCAGACACTTGAAAGAAACGTCGCCGGCTCGTGGCCATGCGATCAGCACAAAGTTATCCAGAGTCACCACACAATACGGGCCGAAACCCGATCGATCTTGGTCTAATAAAAGCACCCGTTACCCAAAGGGCTCCAGGCTCACTGCATGTATTAGCTCTAGAATTGCCACAGTTATCCAAGTAGGAAGAAACGATCTAAGGAACCATAACTGATTTAATGAGCCATTCGCGGTTTCGCCTTATTTCGGCATGTACTTAGACATGCATGGCTTAATCTTTGAGACAAGCATATGATTACTGGCAGGATCAACCAGGTAATCGTTCGACTGCGCGTCCGTCCTCGCCTTCGGCGGGCCGGACGCAGTCTGTGTGCGGCGGAGGCCACCTTCAGGCGCCCCAACACGCTTATTTTGCACTCCGAGATGACGGCGTTCGAGCTCGCTACGGCACAACCTTCCCGAAAGACGAGTGGGAGCCGTGCGGCAAGAAGCACGTTCATGCTCGCTCTTTTTCGTTGCATCGACTCGGTCGCGCCGTGCGGGTTGCCCAAGCCCGCTGCACTGTCGGTGGACCGGCCGGAACTAGCAACGGAGCCGAGACTGCAAAGCCGCCAGACGACGGGTCACGCCCGCGTCTTCGGCGCTTTCGCATCTGAATCGCCCGAGGACGACACGGAACACACCTCGATATCGTGGTAAAACGGCACCGTCCGACAACCAGCCCCTAACGCATCAAGCGGATGAGGCTGCAGACGACTGCCGTGGATTCCCCTGGAGCAGACCCGAGGACACGCTTGACGAGGCCGAAGCCCGCCGCATATCAGACACCCGGTCGCTTTCGCGTACGCCGCTCACGAGAACCCCCACATAATAGCAGCGATAAGTACCCAGACCTCCTTGGGCACTAATACGAGCGTACTCGAGAAAATTTCACCGCGGGTGTGCCCCGAAACGTGTGGCACGTTGAGCGTGCCACAAGTCTACGTCGCTCTCAAACCCGCCGAGGTCGTAGAATTTGCGACCCTACTCACGAAATTCCCACCGAGGATACGGCCGCAAACGTACCGCACCTTGGGTAGGCCACGAGTTTGTGCAACACTACGCTGACGGCACAGCACCGAGGTCGTGCGCGCACGCACGGGAAAATTCCGCCGCGGTTTCTGCCGAAAACGTGAGGCACCACGACTCTCCGCAAGTTCGCGTCGACTGCGAAAGACCGAAGTCGTGAACGACGTGTCCGCTACTCGCCGCCGACACGCTGGACACCAAACGTACAACGACTCGACGGCGTCGTAGAGGCCCACGACGCGGTTTTCCTTAACGACGTCTCGGCGTGGCACCGACAGGTTAGAACGGCCGACCAACGTTCCCTGTCCGCCGTTCGGCTCAGTCGAAGGGCTCGGCGACTTCGGCAACGCTGCGAAGCCGCACGGTGACGCACGCCATGTCCCCATTTTTTTTTTTTTTTTTCTTTCTGCGTCTGCCGGGGTGCCCCTATAATAGCAGCGATAAGCACCCAGACCGCCGTGGGTCGCTCGCCCCGGCTGACGTGGTTTTTCGTACTCCTGCGGCGGTCGCCGTCAAGCACGTCCAAATACGCTACTTTCGTGGGCGCATTCACGCTCTTTCGCTTCGCCGGAGTGCCAGCACTCACTCTGCCAAAAACGGCGAACATCCGAGCGGCGGTTCCCACTTTTGCGTCGGCGTCGCAAACCCCGCCCCGGCAGACGAGGTTTGCCGTACTCGTGCGACGGTGGCCGGCGGGCACGTCGAAAGACGCCGATATCGTGCGCGAATTGGCGCACCTTGGCTTCACCGGAGTGCCGCCACTGACTCCTCCAAAAACGGCGAAGATCCGAGCGGCGCTTCCCACTTTCGCATCGGCGTCCCGAACTCCGCCCCGGCTGACGCGGTTTACCGTACTCGTGCGACGGTCGCCGGCGAGCACGTGGAAAGACGCCGATATCGTGCCCGAATCGGCTCCGTTCGGCTTCGCCGGAGTGCCAGCACTGGCTCGGCGAAAGACGACGAACATCCGAGCGACGGTTCTCACTATTGCGTACGCGTCGCAAACCCCGCCCCGGCAGACGCACTTTGCCGTACTCGTGCGACGGTCGCCGGCGAGCACGTAGAAAGACGCCGATATCGTGCCGGAATCGGCCCCGTTTGGCTTCGCCGGAGTGCCAGCACTCACTCGGCCACAAACGGCGAACATCCGAGCGGCGGTTCCCACTTAGCCGTCGGCGTCCCGAACTCCGCCCCGGCAGACGCGGTTGCCGAGCTCGTGCGACTAGCGACCGCGAAGCCGTCTCGCGACGCCGCTTTCGTGCGCGGCTCCCACTGCGACCTGGGTCACCCGAGGTCGACGAGCAAGAAAGAATGTCGAAAAAAAATTTTTTTTTTTTTTGCGTCTGCCGGGGTGCCCCTATAATAGCAGCGATAAGCACCCAGACCGCCATGGGTCGCTCGCCCCGGCTGACGTGGTTTTTCGTTTTCCTGCGGTGGTCGTCGTCAAGCACGTCCAAACACGCCACTTTCGTGGGCGCATTCGCGCTCTTTCGCTTCGCCGGAGTGCCAGCACTCACTCTGCCAAAAACGGCGAACATCCTAGTGGCGGTTCCCACTTTTGCGTCGGCGTCGCCAACCCCGCCCCGGCATACGCGGTTTGCCGTACTCGTGCGGCGGTGGCCGGCGGGCACGTCGAAAGACACCGATATCGTGCGCGAGTCGATGCTTCTTGGTCTCGCAGGAGGGCCGCCACTCACTCCTGCAAAAACGGCGAAGATCCGAGCGGCGCTTCCCACTTTTTCGTCGGCATCGCAAACCTCGCCCCGGCAGACGCGCTTTGCCGTACTCGTGCGACGGTCGCCGGCGAGCACGTCGAAATACGCCGATATCGTGCCCGAATCGGCCCCGTTTCGCTTCGCCGGAGTGCCAGCACTCACTCGGCCAAAAACGGCGAACATCCGAGCAGCGGTACCCACTTAGCCGTCGGCATCCCGAACTCCGCGCCGGCTGACGCGGTTGCCGAGCTCGTGCGACTAGCGACCGCGAACGCGTCTCGCGACGCCGCTTTCGTGCGCGGCTCCCATTGCGACCTGGGTTACCCGAGCTCGACCAGCAAAAAAGAAGGTCGAAAAAAAATTTTTTTTTTCTGCGTCTGCCGGGGTGCCCCTATAATAGCAGCGATAAGCACCCAGACCGCCGTGGGTCGCTCGCCCCGGCTGACGTGGTTTTTCGTACTCCTGCAGCGGTCGCCGTCAAGCACGTCCAAATACGCCACTTTCGTGGGCGCTTTCGCGCTCTTTCGCGTCGCCGGTGTGCCAGCACTCACTCTGCCAAAAACGGCGAACATCCTAGTGGCGGTTCCCACTTTTGCGTCGGCGTCGCCAACCCCGCCCCGGCATACGCGGTTTGCCGTACTCGTGCGGCGGTGGCCGGCGGGCACGTCGAAAGACACCGATATCGTGCGCGAGTCGATGCTTCTTGGTCTCGCAGGAGGGCCGCCACTCACTCCTGCAAAAACGGCGAAGATCCGAGCGGCGCTTCCCACTTTTTCGTCGGCATCGCAAACCTCGCCCCGGCAGACGCGCTTTGCCGTACTCGTGCGACGGTCGCCGGCGAGCACGTCGAAATACGCCGATATCGTGCCCGAATCGGCCCCGTTTCGCTTCGCCGGAGTGCCAGCACTCACTCGGCCAAAAACGGCGAACATCCGAGCAGCGGTACCCACTTAGCCGTCGGCATCCCGAACTCCGCGCCGGCTGACGCGGTTGCCGAGCTCGTGCGACTAGCGACCGCGAACGCGTCTCGCGACGCCGCTTTCGTGCGCGGCTCCCATTGCGACCTGGGTTACCCGAGCTCGACCAGCAAAAAAGAAGGTCGAAAAAAAATTTTTTTTTCTGCGTCTGCCGGGGTGCCCCTATAATAGCAGCGATAAGCACCCAGACCGCCGTGGGTCGCTCGCCCCGGCTGACGTGGTTTTTCGTACTCCTGCAGCGGTCGCCGTCAAGCACGTCCAAATACGCCACTTTCGTGGGCGCTTTCGCGCTCTTTCGCGTCGCCGGTGTGCCAGCACTCACTCTGCCAAAAACGGCCAACATCCGAGCGGCGGTTCCCACTTTTGCGTCGGCGTCGTAAACCCCGCCCCGGCAGACGCGGTTTGCCCTACTCGTTCGACGGTCGCCGGCGAGCGCGTCGAAAGACGCCGATATCGTGCGCTAATTGGCGCTCCTTGGCTTCTCCGGAGTGCCGCCACTCACTCCTCCAAAAACGGCGAAGATCCGAGCGGCGTTCTCCACTTTCGCATCGGCGTCCCGAACTCCGCCCGGGCTGACGCGGTTTACCGTACTCGTGCGACGGTCGCCGCCGGGCACGTCGAAAGACGCCGATATCGTGCCGTAATCGGCCCCGTTTGGCTTCGCCCGAGTGCCAGCACTCACTCGGCCAAAAACGGCGAACATCCGAGCAGCGTTTCCCACTTTCGCATCGGCGTCCCGAAGCCCGCCCCGGCAGACGCGGTTTGCCCTACTCGAGCGACGGTCGCCGGCGATCACGTCGAAAGGCGCCGAATTCGTGCACGAATCGATGCTTCTTGGTCTCGCAGGAGGGCCGCCACTCACTCCTGCAAAAACGGCGAAGATCCGAGTTGCGCTTCCCACTTTTTCGTCGGCGTCCCGAACTACGCCCCGGCTGACGCGGTTTACCGTACTCGTGCGACGGTCGCCGGCGGGCACTTCAAAATACGCCGATTTCGTGGGCGCATTCACGCTGTTTCGCTTCCCCGGAGTGCCAACACTCACTCTGCCGAAAGCGGCGATCATCCGAGCGGCGGTTCCCACTTTTGCGTCGGCTTCGCAAACGGCGCCCCGGCAGACGCGCTCGTGCGACGTACTCGTGCGACGGTCGCCGGCGAGCACGTCGAAAGACGCCGATATCGTGCTCGAATCGACCCCGTTTCGCTTCGCCGGAGTGCTGCCAGTCACGGCGCAGAGAACGGCGAACAAGTGTTTTTTTTTTTTTTTCCTAGAATTTGTGTTATAGAAGGCACATTTGATATCGGACGATAATTTTCAACTTTATCACGCGCACCGATTTTCGTGTAGAGGTTTGCAAGTTTATGGGAATTTCTCCACTTGGAATAATGCGATTTAGTAGTACTACGAGAACTTCATGGATGTACTCAAGGGTACGGGGCAAGTCAGTTACGTCAACACCTGCAGATTTTTTACACTTCAAACTGAAAATTGTTGGTTGTGAGTCCTCGTGTGATATTAAAGGCCGATTCGCTAACACATAGAACAAAGAAAGAAAGGAAGAAAAAACGCCCGCGCTCGCTCAAGAAACCTGGGTTCGCAACAAGTGGCAACAACAAGCAACCGAGCGAGTGCGCCAAAACCCGTGGCGGCCGAACAAACGCGAAGTCCCAACCGCGTCAGCCGGGGCGGCACGGGACAGGAAAAATCACTTCAGCCGGGGCGGCGGGGCACCGAATAAACCTCGTCACCTCGTCGCAGGATAAAAGAGGAAACAAAAAGTCTAAACAGCGTCTGCTGGAGCGAATGCGTAATAAAACAACAACAACAACAAAAAAAAAACACCCGCGCTCAAGAAGTCTGCAATCCTCACAAAAGGCGACTGTGACCGAGCAGCGTCAGCCGGGGCCGTGCGGAAACGGAAAAACCGCGACTACCGGGGCGTCGAGGCACCGAAAAATCCACTTCAGCCGCGGCGAAAAAAAAAACAAAAAGAAAGACGGAGGGGGGGGGGGGGGAACCACGTCTGCCGGGGCGAAGGAAAAAAAAAAACGCGTCTGCCGGGGCGAGCCCGGGTGCGGCACCACCGGGAAAACTGTGGCAAACAGACATGGCGATCGAGTGAGTGGGCCGCCAGCCAGGCTCAGCCAAAAAGTGCAAAGTCCGAACTGCGTCAGCCGGGGCGGCAAAAACCGCGTCAGCCGGGGCGGCGCAAAAAACCGCGTCTGCCGGGGCGGCACGAAACCGCGTCAGCCGGGGCGGGGCGAAAACTGCGTCAGCCGGGGCGAAAAGAAAAAAAAAAAACGCGTCTGCCGGGGCAAGCCCGGGTGCGGCACCACCGGGAAAACTGTGGCAAACAGACATGGCGATCGAGTGAGTGGGCCGCCAGCCAGGCACAGCCGAAAAGTGCAAAGTCCGAACCGTGTCAGCCGGGGCGACGCAAAAACCGCGTCAGCCGGGGCGGCGCGAAAACCGCGTCAGCCGGGGCGGCACGAAACCGCGTCAGCCGGGGCGGCGCGAAAACTGCGTCAGCCGGGGCGGCGCGAAAACCTCGTCAGCCGGGGCGAGCGAAAAGGGGGGGGGGGGGAACCACGTCTGCCGGGGCGAAAGAAAAAAAAAACGCGTCTGCCGGGGCGAGCCCGGGTGCGGCACCACCGGGAAGACTGTGGCAAACAGACATGGCGATCGAGTGAGTGGGCCGCCAGCCAGGCTCAGCCCAAAAAGTGCCAAGTCCGAACTGCGTCAGCCGGGGCGGCAAAAACCGCGTCAGCCGGGGCGGCGCGAAAACCGCGTCTGCCGGGGCGGCGCGAAAACTGCGTCAGCCGGGGCGAGCCCGGGTGCGGCACCACCGGGAAAACTGTGGCTAACAGACATGGCGATCGAGTGAGTGGGCCACCAGCCAGGCTCAGCCAAAAAGTGCCAAGTCCGAACTGCGTCAGCCGGGGCGGCAAAAACCGCGTCAGCCGGGGCGGCGCAAAAAAACCGCGTCTGCCGGGGCGGCACGAAACCGCGTCAGCCGGGGCGGCGCGAAAACTGCGTCAGCCGGGGCGAGCCCGGGTGCGGCACCACCGGGAAAACTGTGGCAAACAGACATGGCGATCGAGTGAGTGGGCCGCCAGCCAGGCACAGCCGAAAAGTGCTAAGTCCGAACTGCGTCTGCCGGGGCGGCACGAAACCGCGTCAGCCGGGGCGGCGCGAAAACCGCGTCTGCCGGGGCGGCACGAAACCGCGTCAGCCGGGGCGGCGCGAAAACTGCGTCAGCCGGGGCGAGCCCGGGTGCGGCACCACCGGGAAAACTGTGGCAAACAGACATGGCGATCGAGTGAGTGGGCCGCCAGCCAGGCACAGCCGAAAAGTGCTAAGTCCGAACTGCGTCAGCCGGGGCGGCAAAAACCGCGTCAGCCGGGGCGGCGCAAAAAACCGCGTCTGCCGGGGCGGCACGAAACCGCGTCAGCCGGGGCGGCGCGAAAACTGCGTCAGCCGGGGCGAAAGAAAAAAAAAAAACGCGTCTGCCGGGGCGAGCCCGGGTGCGGCACCACCGGGAAAACTGTGGCAAACAGACATGGCGATCGAGTGAGTGGGCCGCCAGCCAGGCACAGCCGAAAAGTGCTAAGTCCGAACTGCGTCTGCCGGGGCGGCACGAAACCGCGTCAGCCGGGGCGGCGCGAAAACCGCGTCTGCCGGGGCGGCACGAAACCGCGTCAGCCGGGGCGGCGCGAAAACTGCGTCAGCCGGGGCGAGCCCGGGTGCGGCACCACCGGGAAAACTGTGGCAAACAGACATGGCGATCGAGTGAGTGGGCCGCCAGCCAGGCACAGCCGAAAAGTGCTAAGTCCGAACTGCGTCTGCCGGGGCGGCACGAAACCGCGTCAGCCGGGGCGGCGCGAAAACCGCGTCTGCCGGGGCGGCACGAAACCGCGTCAGCCGGGGCGGCGCGAAAACTGCGTCAGCCGGGGCGAGCCCGGGTGCGGCACCACCGGGAAAACTGTGGCAAACAGACATGGCGATCGAGTGAGTGGGCCGCCAGCCAGGCACAGCCGAAAAGTGCAAAGTCCGAACCGTGTCAGCCGGGGCGACGCAAAAACCGCGTCAGCCGGGGCGGCGCGAAAACCGCGTCAGCCGGGGCGGCACGAAACCGCGTCAGCCGGGGCGGCGCGAAAACTGCGTCAGCCGGGGCGGCGCGAAAACCTCGTCAGCCGGGGCGAGCGAAAAGGGGGGGGGGGGGGGAACCACGTCTGCCGGGGCGAAAGAAAAAAAAAACGCGTCTGCCGGGGCGAGCCCGGGTGCGGCACCACCGGGAAGACTGTGGCAAACAGACATGGCGATCGAGTGAGTGGGCCGCCAGCCAGGCTCAGCCCAAAAAGTGCCAAGTCCGAACTGCGTCAGCCGGGGCGGCAAAAACCGCGTCAGCCGGGGCGGCGCGAAAACCGCGTCTGCCGGGGCGGCGCGAAAACTGCGTCAGCCGGGGCGAGCCCGGGTGCGGCACCACCGGGAAAACTGTGGCTAACAGACATGGCGATCGAGTGAGTGGGCCACCAGCCAGGCTCAGCCAAAAAGTGCCAAGTCCGAACTGCGTCAGCCGGGGCGGCAAAAACCGCGTCAGCCGGGGCGGTGCAAAAAAACCGCGTCTGCCGGGGCGGCACGAAACCGCGTCAGCCGGGGCGGCGCGAAAACTGCGTCAGCCGGGGCGAAAGAAAAAAAAAACGCGTCTGCCGGGGCGAGCCCGGGTGCGGCACCACCGGGAAAACTGTGGCAAACAGACATGGCGATCGAGTGAGTGGGCCGCCAGCCAGGCACAGCCGAAAAGTGCTAAGTCCGAACTGCGTCTGCCGGGGCGGCACGAAACCGCGTCAGCCGGGGCGGCGCGAAAACCGCGTCTGCCGGGGCGGCACGAAACCGCGTCAGCCGGGGCGGCGCGAAAACTGCGTCAGCCGGGGCGAGCCCGGGTGCGGCACCACCGGGAAAACTGTGGCAAACAGACATGGCGATCGAGTGAGTGGGCCGCCAGCCAGGCACAGCCGAAAAGTGCTAAGTCCGAACTGCGTCTGCCGGGGCGGCACGAAACCGCGTCAGCCGGGGCGGCGCGAAAACCGCGTCTGCCGGGGCGGCACGAAACCGCGTCAGCCGGGGCGGCGCGAAAACTGCGTCAGCCGGGGCGAGCCCGGGTGCGGCACCACCGGGAAAACTGTGGCAAACAGACATGGCGATCGAGTGAGTGGGCCGCCAGCCAGGCACAGCCGAAAAGTGCTAAGTCCGAACTGCGTCAGCCGGGGCGGCAAAAACCGCGTCAGCCGGGGCGGCGCAAAAAACCGCGTCTGCCGGGGCGGCACGAAACCGCGTCAGCCGGGGCGGCGCGAAAACTGCGTCAGCCGGGGCGAAAGAAAAAAAAAACGCGTCTGCCGGGGCGAGCCCGGGTGCGGCACCACCGGGAAAACTGTGGCAAACAGACATGGCGATCGAGTGAGTGGGCCGCCAGCCAGGCACAGCCGAAAAGTGCTAAGTCCGAACTGCGTCTGCCGGGGCGGCACGAAACCGCGTCAGCCGGGGCGGCGCGAAAACCGCGTCTGCCGGGGCGGCACGAAACCGCGTCAGCCGGGGCGGCGCGAAAACTGCGTCAGCCGGGGCGAGCCCGGGTGCGGCACCACCGGGAAAACTGTGGCAAACAGACATGGCGATTGAGTGAGTGGGCCGCCAGCCAGGCACAGCCGAAAAGTGCAAAGTCCGAACCGTGTCAGCCGGGGCGACGCAAAAACCGCGTCAGCCGGGGCGGCGCGAAAACCGCGTCTGCCGGGGCGGCACGAAACCGCGTCAGCCGGGGCGGCGCGAAAACTGCGTCAGCCGGGGCGAGCCCGGGTGCGGCACCACCGGGAAAACTGTGGCAAACAGACATGGCGATCGAGTGAGTGGGCCGCCAGCCAGGCACAGCCGAAAAGTGCTAAGTCCGAACTGCGTCTGCCGGGGCGGCACGAAACCGCGTCAGCCGGGGCGGCGCGAAAACCGCGTCTGCCGGGGCGGCACGAAACCGCGTCAGCCGGGGCGGCGCGAAAACTGCGTCAGCCGGGGCGAGCCCGGGTGCGGCACCACCGGGAAAACTGTGGCAAACAGACATGGCGATCGAGTGAGTGGGCCGCCAGCCAGGCACAGCCGAAAAGTGCAAAGTCCGAACCGTGTCAGCCGGGGCGACGCAAAAACCGCGTCAGCCGGGGCGGCGCGAAAACCGCGTCTGCCGGGGCGGCACGAAACCGCGTCAGCCGGGGCGGCGCGAAAACTGCGTCAGCCGGGGCGAGCCCGGGTGCGGCACCACCGGGAAAACTGTGGCAAACAGACATGGCGATCGAGTGAGTGGGCCGCCAGCCAGGCACAGCCGAAAAGTGCTAAGTCCGAACTGCGTCTGCCGGGGCGGCACGAAACCGCGTCAGCCGGGGCGGCGCGAAAACCGCGTCTGCCGGGGCGGCACGAAACCGCGTCAGCCGGGGCGGCGCGAAAACTGCGTCAGCCGGGGCGAGCCCGGGTGCGGCACCACCGGGAAAACTGTGGCAAACAGACATGGCGATCGAGTGAGTGGGCCGCCAGCCAGGCACAGCCGAAAAGTGCAAAGTCCGAACCGTGTCAGCCGGGGCGACGCAAAAACCGCGTCAGCCGGGGCGGCGCGAAAACCGCGTCTGCCGGGGCGGCACGAAACCGCGTCAGCCGGGGCGGCGCGAAAACTGCGTCAGCCGGGGCGAGCCCGGGTGCGGCACCACCGGGAAAACTGTGGCAAACAGACATGGCGATCGAGTGAGTGGGCCGCCAGCCAGGCACAGCCGAAAAGTGCTAAGTCCGAACTGCGTCAGCCGGGGCGGCAAAAACCGCGTCAGCCGGGGCGGCGCAAAAACCGCGTCTGCCGGGGCGAAATAAAAAAAAAAACAAAGAAAAAAGCCCGCGCTTAATCAAAAGAAAACAAAGAAAAAAGCTTGCGCTTAATCAAAAGAAAACAAACAAAAAAAGTTCGCGCTTAAGCCTGGCGGTGGAACCACCGGGGCAAACAGACCTGGCGATCGAGTGAGTGGGCCGCCAGCCAGGCACAGCCAAAAAGTGCAAAGTCCGAACCGCGTCAGCCGGGGCGGCGCGAAAACCGCGTCAGCCGGGGCGGCGCGAAAACCGCGTCAGCCGGGGCGGCGCAAAAACCGCGTCAGCCGGGGCGGCGCAAAAACTGCGTCAGCCGGGGCGGCACGGAAAAACGAAAACCGCGTCAGCCGGGGCGACATCAAAATGAGGAAAAAAAAAAAAAAAACTGCCTTAGGACACCTGCGTACACTTTCATGCGTTTGGGCATATCTCTCTGTAACACGCGCGCCCCTCGTTACGCGCGGCACTCTGTTTTCTCCGACACCCATATTTCGGCGGCATGTGGCACGCGCGCCCGTCCCTACGCACGGCACACCGCAGTGCTTTCTCGATATTTTTCTTTTCCTCCAACACCGTCATCTATAGGCTTTTAGTGACCTGTTGCTCGTGGCACAAGTTCGCTTGCTCTGACACCTCTTGCATGCGCACCGTTTTTGCGCACGGTGCTATGCCGCAAAGCACGGCAGTCGCATGCGTTTCTCTCAGGCACCTCTTTTTTGACACAACGCTGTGGTGCTTAGAAACACACGCGCCGCTTTTGCGCACAGAACTCCACCGTACAGCACGGTAGTCACGTTTGTTCCACACGAACAGCAGTGTGCATCGTGCTACGACACTTTGAAAGCTTTTTCTTCCGAGTCTCGACCGCGCTGTTCCTTTCGTACTTGGCGCGATTTTGGGACCAGCTTTGTTTTAAACCCCTACTGCGCGCCGTTCCTTTCGTACTTGGCGCGGTTCAGGGTTTGTTTCGAGCCCTTAGCCGCGCTGTTCCCTCCGTACTTGGCGCGGTTTAGGGTCGAGCTTTGTCTCGAGCCCTCTCCGCGCCGTT
>NW_027465254.1:0-10000 GCF_043290135.1 Rhipicephalus microplus | reverse complement strand
GGCTGGCAATCGGCTTCCCCGCTGCACGCGTGCGGCGCACAACCGGTGTGACGTGGAAGTGACGGGACACGTTCGTAAACCCATCGCGAACCGAGTACGACGCCCTACCAAGTGCGCCCGCAACCCTGTACAGGGTCACATCTTCACAAGGCTGGCAAGCGGCATTCCGCTGCGCGCGTGCGTCGTCCGAGCAGTTGCGTGATAAACGACCGTGTCGAAAGCCCAAACACCGCCGAGGCCAGTCGCCGCCGCCGCAAGGGCAGCCACGCAGCCTGGCGAGAGGCATCGTCTCGTGTAGCGTCGCCCCCGCCCCAACTGGAGTGGCCCAGTTTTTTGAACGGGACGGGAACTGCGAAGCACTTAGACCGACGGCGGACTACGACGAGAACGCCTTAAGCTTCGCCAACGTTTCGCCAACTCGTGCGGGAGACTTTTTCCGCTTCGCGGCAAGTCGTCGCGCCGTGCTCTCCGCATCAACCGCGTACGCAGCGAACCGCAAACGTCGGGCGCAGCCTCCTCACCTCCCTGCGCTTTGCGCGCGAACGTTCCCTGTTCGCGCGGCAAAGCCTGGAGGAGGCACGGCCCCGCAGCGTGTTCGAGCGCCCGGTCTACGGGACACCCTGCTTACTTCGAGGGCAACAAGCGCAACGCAAGGCTGCGATCTCGCGCACTTTGCGCACGGCTGGAGAAGCTTTGCTGGCCGGCTTTCGCTCCTCGTGTTTACCGTGCGTTAAAGTTGCGCGTCCGTGGCTCTCGCAGCTCTTGCGCGCCCGGTCGCAGAGAGGAGTACGCAACCTCGACCGCACTTTCCCTGCAGGCTTCCTTCCGACTCGAAGTCCTGCGGCGGTCTCAACGAGGTGCCACATCCTCAATGCAGTCGGTCGCCCCCGTTTCGGTTGGGCTCTGGCACGACGGTCGCCACCGTCTCGCCCTTGAGTGGCCGCTGTTGGCGCTCGCTGTGAGGTGTTCAGCGTGCTGTCCGTGTTGCCGACGCGGTCAAAACGAGTCGACGGCTCACGTTCCCTTGTGCGCCGAAGGCTCTCTTGATATGTGATCCGACCCTCAGACAGACGAAGCCAAGGGAAGACCCAAGGCCGCAATGTGCGTTCAAAGAATCAGTGCTCAGTGTGTCCTGCAATTCACACCAAGTCTCGCAGCTGGCTGCGTTCTTCATCGACCCGAGAACCGAGTGATCCACCGCTTAGAGTCGTGAAAAAGTGTTTGTTCAATTCCGTACAGTCAAAACCAAACGTTTCTGGCACTCGGCCAAACAGTGGCCAAGAAGGGCGCTTTTCAGCGCACGCTTGGACTCCAAAACTCTGCCGCGCCTTTTTCGGCTGCCGCAAATCGAGCAAACGGTGTGTTTCGGACGGCGTTTCGCTTTCGCTACTTGCGAGTGCTTTCGTGGTCCACCCCTCTATAAATACTCGGGAGGCGTCGAAGCCGGTTCTCCAAGCCGGACCCGTAGGTATCGTTGTGTGCTCGCTCTCATTGGCCCGCCTAACCAGAAAATGCCTGCGGTACACCCATTTGGATAAGAGTGCACGCAGATGCGGGCCTCGACGGCTACACATTTCCTCGGGCGGCCGCCTCCCGGCCTCCGTGGAGCGCGGGATGCACGGTCCCATCGACAAGCCTCTCCCGTTTTTACCGTGGCGTCGCGGTTCACCACGGCAGGCGGGTCGGTCTCCTCCGCATAAAAAGGGGGACCCCCGCTTTTTGTTCCACGAAATCGCACAAGCTTTTTTCGCATCCACGGTTTGCCACCGCACACCAAAATGCCGATCCGGCTGCCTACTTTAGCCAACAGGTGGAGCCAGGCGCGCCGTACTTGCGCGGCACTTCCCACGTCCACCGAAGTCGGTGCCAAGGACCACTTTCGGCGCCGGAGCCGCGTACGAGCCTACTCGAGGCGGAAGAACGAAGCCAGCAAGGGCCTGGCCGCAAGTGCGTTCAATTGTCGGGACGTCCAAGTCCCTCGTTCTTCCGTGCTTCCTCTTTCGGCAAGTCGTTGCGGCACCTTCCCAAAGCGCGCAGACCCGCTAATCGCGACGAGCGCGACGTGGCCGTGCCGCCTTTCCCTCGGCAGCAAGCAAAACGCCTGGCAACGTCGACGCTCCCCTAACCGCGATCTCGCACCGTGTTTCGTGTGGCGAATTCAAAAGCCGGCCGGCGCTGCTGCAACCATTACGGTCGGTACGCATACGCCGCGGAGGGCGGGACGGTCATCGGAGCGTGCGGTTCCTCCATCGAGTACTGCGCACCTCGGCCGTCGCATCGCCGTGCCATGACCGGCCGCGCGTCAACGCGAACCGGTGCCAGCGAGATCCCTCGCCTGCAAGAACCGACCGGCAGCCTCCGTCACCCGAGGACGCGGAGGCGCTTGCCGCGGACGGCGGGACGGTATGCACTGGTGCACAGCGGACCCGTCACATCGCCAGTTCCTTGACCGACCGCCGACGCTTGTGCCGTTCCTCTCGTACTTGGCAGTCGCCGCGCGATTGTCGGGTCTCGTTCTTGCACGCTCGAACGGTCGGGAGGGCACTCGGCTGGCGTTTCGGGAACGCGCAGCCTCGCCTTCTACCGACGTAACCACGACTCGCCGTTCGCGCTCCGCCGCTCCTGTTTACAGTACTAGGCGGTCCCGCAGCGGTCGGGTCGCGCATTTCGAGCGCTTCGAGCCACGGTGCAGTGGCGGGTCGAAAGCCGACCTATGAGTGCGTTGCGCCGTTTGTACCCGCGTCCGCCACCTGGCCGACCGTCCAAGGTCGCGGTGTTGGCGTCCGCTGGGCGCAACAATTTGTCACGGGGTGCCGCTCCACATTCAGGCAGCCCCGTGGGGAAAAGCCGACCCCGCGTCCAAACGGGGTCAGCGGCAGAAAGTGTCGGGCGCAGACGCAGCTGAGGCGCTCACCCTTCACAATCCGTTAATGATCCTTCCGCAGGTTCACCTACGGAAACCTTGTTACGACTTTTACTTCCTCTAAATGATCAAGTTTGGTCATCTTTCCAACAGACCGGCGCAACCGAAAGGCCGCGCCGGACATCGGTCCGAAGACCTCACTAAATCATTCAATCGGTAGTAGCGACGGGCGGTGTGTACAAAGGGCAGGGACGTAATCAACGCGAGCTTATGACTCGCGCTTACTGGGAATTCCTCGTTCAAGGGGAACAATTGCAAGCCCCTATCCCAATCACGAAAGAAGTTCCACGGGTTACCCAGTCTTTTCAGACAGGGATAAAGACACGCTGCTTCCTTCAGTGTAGCGCGCGTGCGGCCCCGGACATCTAAGGGCATCACAGACCTGTTATTGCTCTGTTTCGTGCGGCTAGGAGCCGCTTGTCCCTCTAAGAAGGTTGTAAGGTGCTGGGAACCCCGCACCTATTTAATAGGCTAGAGTCTCGTTCGTTATCGGAATTAACCAGACAAATCGCTCCACCAACTAAGAACGGCCATGCACCACCATCCACCGAATCAAGAAAGAGCTCTCAATCTGTCAATCCTCCCAGTGTCCGGGCCGGGTAAGTTTTCCCGTGTTGAGTCAAATTAAGCCGCAGGCTCCACTCCTGGTGGTGCCCTTCCGTCAATTCCTTTAAGTTTCAGCTTTGCAACCATACTTCCCCCGGAACCCAAATACTTTGGTTTCCCGGAAGCTGCCCGCCGAGTCATTTGAGTAACTCAGGCGGATCGCTGGTTGGCATCGTTTATGGTCAGAACTAGGGCGGTATCTGATCGCCTTCGAACCTCTGACTTTCGTTCTTGATCAATGAAAACATTCTTGGCAAATGCTTTCGCAGTAGTTCGTCTTGCGACGGTCCAAGAATTTCACCTCTAGCGCCGCAATACGAATGCCCCCGTCCGTCCCTCTTAATCATTACCTCGTATTCCAAAAACCAACAGAACAGAAACGAGGTCTTGTTCTATTATTCCATGCAAGTTTATTCAGGCGACTCGCCTGCGTTGAGCACTCTAATTTTTTCAAAGTAAAAGCACCGGCCATCTCGAGGCACACAATGAAGTGCACCAAGAAAGAACCGGCATGATGTTCAGTCCGAGCCGTCGCATCGGGTAGATGCACTACTCGTCTGGAACTGAGATCCAACTACGAGCTTTTTAACCGCAGCAGCTTTAGTATACGCTATTGGAGCTGGAATTACCGCGGCTGCTGGCACCAGACTTGCCCTCCAATTGATCCTCGTTAAAGGATTTAGAGTGTACTCATTTCAATTACGGGGCCTCAAAAGAGTCCCGTATTGTTATTTTTCGTCACTACCTCCCCGTGCCGGGAGTGGGTAATTTGCGCGCCTGCTGCCTTCCTTGGATGTGGTAGCCGTTTCTCAGGCTCCCTCTCCGGAATCGAACCCTGATTCTCCGTTACCCGTAACAACCATGGTAAGCAAGTAACCTACCATCGAAAGTTGATAAGGCAGACACTTGAAAGAAACGTCGCCGGCTCGTGGCCATGCGATCAGCACAAAGTTATCCAGAGTCACCACACAATACGGGCCGAAACCCGATCGATCTTGGTCTAATAAAAGCACCCGTTACCCAAAGGGCTCCAGGCTCACTGCATGTATTAGCTCTAGAATTGCCACAGTTATCCAAGTAGGAAGAAACGATCTAAGGAACCATAACTGATTTAATGAGCCATTCGCGGTTTCGCCTTATTTCGGCATGTACTTAGACATGCATGGCTTAATCTTTGAGACAAGCATATGATTACTGGCAGGATCAACCAGGTAATCGTTCGACTGCGCGTCCGTCCTCGCCTTCGGCGGGCCGGACGCAGTCTGTGTGCGGCGGAGGCCACCTTCAGGCGCCCCAACACGCTTATTTTGCACTCCGAGATGACGGCGTTCGAGCTCGCTACGGCACAACCTTCCCGAAAGACGAGTGGGAGCCGTGCGGCAAGAAGCACGTTCATGCTCGCTCTTTTTCGTTGCATCGACTCGGTCGCGCCGTGCGGGTTGCCCAAGCCCGCTGCACTGTCGGTGGACCGGCCGGAACTAGCAACGGAGCCGAGACTGCAAAGCCGCCAGACGACGGGTCACGCCCGCGTCTTCGGCGCTTTCGCATCTGAATCGCCCGAGGACGACACGGAACACACCTCGATATCGTGGTAAAACGGCACCGTCCGACAACCAGCCCCTAACGCATCAAGCGGATGAGGCTGCAGACGACTGCCGTGGATTCCCCTGGAGCAGACCCGAGGACACGCTTGACGAGGCCGAAGCCCGCCGCATATCAGACACCCGGTCGCTTTCGCGTACGCCGCTCACGAGAACCCCCACATAATAGCAGCGATAAGTACCCAGACCTCCTTGGGCACTAATACGAGCGTACTCGAGAAAATTTCACCGCGGGTGTGCCCCGAAACGTGTGGCACGTTGAGCGTGCCACAAGTCTACGTCGCTCTCAAACCCGCCGAGGTCGTAGAATTTGCGACCCTACTCACGAAATTCCCACCGAGGATACGGCCGCAAACGTACCGCACCTTGGGTAGGCCACGAGTTTGTGCAACACTACGCTGACGGCACAGCACCGAGGTCGTGCGCGCACGCACGGGAAAATTCCGCCGCGGTTTCTGCCGAAAACGTGAGGCACCACGACTCTCCGCAAGTTCGCGTCGACTGCGAAAGACCGAAGTCGTGAACGACGTGTCCGCTACTCGCCGCCGACACGCTGGACACCAAACGTACAACGACTCGACGGCGTCGTAGAGGCCCACGACGCGGTTTTCCTTAACGACGTCTCGGCGTGGCACCGACAGGTTAGAACGGCCGACCAACGTTCCCTGTCCGCCGTTCGGCTCAGTCGAAGGGCTCGGCGACTTCGGCAACGCTGCGAAGCCGCACGGTGACGCACGCCATGTCCCCATTTTTTTTTTTTTTTTCTTTCTGCGTCTGCCGGGGTGCCCCTATAATAGCAGCGATAAGCACCCAGACCGCCGTGGGTCGCTCGCCCCGGCTGACGTGGTTTTTCGTACTCCTGCGGCGGTCGCCGTCAAGCACGTCCAAATACGCTACTTTCGTGGGGCGCATTCACGCTCTTTCGCTTCGCCGGAGTGCCAGCACTCACTCTGCCAAAAACGGCGAACATCCGAGCGGCGGTTCCCACTTTTGCGTCGGCGTCGCAAACCCCGCCCCGGCAGACGAGGTTTGCCGTACTCGTGCGACGGTGGCCGGCGGGCACGTCGAAAGACGCCGATATCGTGCGCGAATTGGCGCACCTTGGCTTCACCGGAGTGCCGCCACTGACTCCTCCAAAAACGGCGAAGATCCGAGCGGCGCTTCCCACTTTCGCATCGGCGTCCCGAACTCCGCCCCGGCTGACGCGGTTTACCGTACTCGTGCGACGGTCGCCGGCGAGCACGTGGAAAGACGCCGATATCGTGCCCGAATCGGCTCCGTTCGGCTTCGCCGGAGTGCCAGCACTGGCTCGGCGAAAGACGACGAACATCCGAGCGACGGTTCTCACTATTGCGTACGCGTCGCAAACCCCGCCCCGGCAGACGCACTTTGCCGTACTCGTGCGACGGTCGCCGGCGAGCACGTAGAAAGACGCCGATATCGTGCCGGAATCGGCCCCGTTTGGCTTCGCCGGAGTGCCAGCACTCACTCGGCCACAAACGGCGAACATCCGAGCGGCGGTTCCCACTTAGCCGTCGGCGTCCCGAACTCCGCCCCGGCAGACGCGGTTGCCGAGCTCGTGCGACTAGCGACCGCGAAGCCGTCTCGCGACGCCGCTTTCGTGCGCGGCTCCCACTGCGACCTGGGTCACCCGAGGTCGACGAGCAAGAAAGAATGTCGAAAAAAAATTTTTTTTTTTTTTGCGTCTGCCGGGGTGCCCCTATAATAGCAGCGATAAGCACCCAGACCGCCATGGGTCGCTCGCCCCGGCTGACGTGGTTTTTCGTTTTCCTGCGGTGGTCGTCGTCAAGCACGTCCAAACACGCCACTTTCGTGGGCGCATTCGCGCTCTTTCGCTTCGCCGGAGTGCCAGCACTCACTCTGCCAAAAACGGCGAACATCCTAGTGGCGGTTCCCACTTTTGCGTCGGCGTCGCCAACCCCGCCCCGGCATACGCGGTTTGCCGTACTCGTGCGGCGGTGGCCGGCGGGCACGTCGAAAGACACCGATATCGTGCGCGAGTCGATGCTTCTTGGTCTCGCAGGAGGGCCGCCACTCACTCCTGCAAAAACGGCGAAGATCCGAGCGGCGCTTCCCACTTTTTCGTCGGCATCGCAAACCTCGCCCCGGCAGACGCGCTTTGCCGTACTCGTGCGACGGTCGCCGGCGAGCACGTCGAAATACGCCGATATCGTGCCCGAATCGGCCCCGTTTCGCTTCGCCGGAGTGCCAGCACTCACTCGGCCAAAAACGGCGAACATCCGAGCAGCGGTACCCACTTAGCCGTCGGCATCCCGAACTCCGCGCCGGCTGACGCGGTTGCCGAGCTCGTGCGACTAGCGACCGCGAACGCGTCTCGCGACGCCGCTTTCGTGCGCGGCTCCCATTGCGACCTGGGTTACCCGAGCTCGACCAGCAAAAAAGAAGGTCGAAAAAAAATTTTTTTTTTCTGCGTCTGCCGGGGTGCCCCTATAATAGCAGCGATAAGCACCCAGACCGCCGTGGGTCGCTCGCCCCGGCTGACGTGGTTTTTCGTACTCCTGCAGCGGTCGCCGTCAAGCACGTCCAAATACGCCACTTTCGTGGGCGCTTTCGCGCTCTTTCGCGTCGCCGGTGTGCCAGCACTCACTCTGCCAAAAACGGCGAACATCCTAGTGGCGGTTCCCACTTTTGCGTCGGCGTCGCCAACCCCGCCCCGGCATACGCGGTTTGCCGTACTCGTGCGGCGGTGGCCGGCGGGCACGTCGAAAGACACCGATATCGTGCGCGAGTCGATGCTTCTTGGTCTCGCAGGAGGGCCGCCACTCACTCCTGCAAAAACGGCGAAGATCCGAGCGGCGCTTCCCACTTTTTCGTCGGCATCGCAAACCTCGCCCCGGCAGACGCGCTTTGCCGTACTCGTGCGACGGTCGCCGGCGAGCACGTCGAAATACGCCGATATCGTGCCCGAATCGGCCCCGTTTCGCTTCGCCGGAGTGCCAGCACTCACTCGGCCAAAAACGGCGAACATCCGAGCAGCGGTACCCACTTAGCCGTCGGCATCCCGAACTCCGCGCCGGCTGACGCGGTTGCCGAGCTCGTGCGACTAGCGACCGCGAACGCGTCTCGCGACGCCGCTTTCGTGCGCGGCTCCCATTGCGACCTGGGTTACCCGAGCTCGACCAGCAAAAAAGAAGGTCGAAAAAAAATTTTTTTTTCTGCGTCTGCCGGGGTGCCCCTATAATAGCAGCGATAAGCACCCAGACCGCCGTGGGTCGCTCGCCCCGGCTGACGTGGTTTTTCGTACTCCTGCAGCGGTCGCCGTCAAGCACGTCCAAATACGCCACTTTCGTGGGCGCTTTCGCGCTCTTTCGCGTCGCCGGTGTGCCAGCACTCACTCTGCCAAAAACGGCCAACATCCGAGCGGCGGTTCCCACTTTTGCGTCGGCGTCGTAAACCCCGCCCCGGCAGACGCGGTTTGCCCTACTCGTTCGACGGTCGCCGGCGAGCGCGTCGAAAGACGCCGATATCGTGCGCTAATTGGCGCTCCTTGGCTTCTCCGGAGTGCCGCCACTCACTCCTCCAAAAACGGCGAAGATCCGAGCGGCGTTCTCCACTTTCGCATCGGCGTCCCGAACTCCGCCCGGGCTGACGCGGTTTACCGTACTCGTGCGACGGTCGCCGCCGGGCACGTCGAAAGACGCCGATATCGTGCCGTAATCGGCCCCGTTTGGCTTCGCCCGAGTGCCAGCACTCACTCGGCCAAAAACGGCGAACATCCGAGCAGCGTTTCCCACTTTCGCATCGGCGTCCCGAAGCCCGCCCCGGCAGACGCGGTTTGCCCTACTCGAGCGACGGTCGCCGGCGATCACGTCGAAAGGCGCCGAATTCGTGCACGAATCGATGCTTCTTGGTCTCGCAGGAGGGCCGCCACTCACTCCTGCAAAAACGGCGAAGATCCGAGTTGCGCTTCCCACTTTTTCGTCGGCGTCCCGAACTACGCCCCGGCTGACGCGGTTTACCGTACTCGTGCGACGGTCGCCGGCGGGCACTTCAAAATACGCCGATTTCGTGGGCGCATTCACGCTGTTTCGCTTCCCCGGAGTGCCAACACTCACTCTGCCGAAAGCGGCGATCATCCGAGCGGCGGTTCCCACTTTTGCGTCGGCTTCGCAAACGGCGCCCCGGCAGACGCGCTCGTGCGACGTACTCGTGCGACGGTCGCCGGCGAGCACGTCGAAAGACGCCGATATCGTGCTCGAATCGACCCCGTTTCGCTTCGCCGGAGTGCTGCCAGTCACGGCGCAGAGAACGGCGAACAAGTGTTTTTTTTTTTTTTTCCTAGAATTTGTGTTATAGAAGGCACATTTGATATCGGACGATAATTTTCAACTTTATCACGCGCACCGATTTTCGTGTAGAGGTTTGCAAGTTTATGGGAATTTCTCCACTTGGAATAATGCGATTTAGTAGTACTACGAGAACTTCATGGATGTACTCAAGGGTACGGGGCAAGTCAGTTACGTCAACACCTGCAGATTTTTTACACTTCAAACTGAAAATTGTTGGTTGTGAGTCCTCGTGTGATATTAAAGGCCGATTCGCTAACACATAGAACAAAGAAAGAAAGGAAGAAAAAACGCCCGCGCTCGCTCAAGAAACCTGGGTTCGCAACAAGTGGCAACAACAAGCAACCGAGCGAGTGCGCCAAAACCCGTGGCGGCCGAACAAACGCGAAGTCCCAACCGCGTCAGCCGGGGCGGCACGGGACAGGAAAAATCACTTCAGCCGGGGCGGCGGGGCACCGAATAAACCTCGTCACCTCGTCGCAGGATAAAAGAGGAAACAAAAAGTCTAAACAGCGTCTGCTGGAGCGAATGCGTAATAAAAC
>NW_027465253.1:0-34073 GCF_043290135.1 Rhipicephalus microplus | reverse complement strand
ATCAGGGAGTACAAGGTGATATGGGATGGACATCATTTGAGGGCAGGGAAGCTAGCAGCAAGTAAAAATTTGAGAAGCGATTGAGAGAAATGAAGGAGGAGCGTTGGTCTAGGAAGGTTTTCAGCTACTTGTACATGAAGAATGTCGATACAAAATGGAGGAAGCGAACCAGGAAGTTGACTGGTAAATACTTAGAAAACAGCAGGTGACCAAACCGAAAAGAACTAAAGGTTAAGAAGAAAGTGAAGGAAACAGAGACTGACATGTGGAAAGTGGGCGTGATGAAGAAGTCGGCACTAGAGATCTATCGAACTTTTAAGCAGGAAACTGCCAAGGAAAGGATCTATGATAATACTCGGGGTAGTTCTCTACTGTTTGAGGCAAGGACGGGAGTACTGCGAACCAAGACATATCGGGCCAAATGCGAAGGGGTAGACACAGTATGCAGTGCGTGTGGAGAGGAAGAAGAAACTGCCGAACACTTGATAATGTTCTGTAAAGGGCTTCACCCTATAGTTCAGGATGATGGCGCAGAGTTTTTCAAAGCACTGGTGTTTAGGGACCGGGAGGGCAAAATAGACTTTAAGCAAGTAGACTTAACTAGAAGGAGGTTATCTGATTGGTGGCTAAAGTCAAGGCACGAGTGAAAATTAAACTCTTCACTGCAAAGTACGAATCCTCAAACTCACTTTCTAAGGGGAAAAAATATAGTTTTGGGTTCATTAAGTATTACGGCTTGGTGGCGCTAGCCACCGCCCGATCTAAAGGGTACAGCCATATCCATCCATCCATCCATGTGAGTCCGCATGCTCATGCCGGTTTCGTGTTCGCATTTTAGTCGGTATAGAGCCAGTTGATAGTCCAAAATTCTTGTTGTCCCTGTCCCTTTTTTCCAACTTCATTTGCTGCTGCTGGTATTCCAATTTCCCTCCAAGACTGTGTATCAAATTGCCCATAAAGCTACTCCAATGACCTGTGGGTGCTTTAGCCCTCCTCCAGCTGCTTCCGAGACAAGCGGCGAATATTTCGTAGGATAATACGTTTTGAAACAATAATGAAGTGATATTTCAGCAACTTGGAAAAAGTGTGCAAGGCAGGTTATCTAAAGAAAAGGATAACGTTTGGGTTTTCGGTGCGTTTCTATCTTTCTCTGTATTGAACTGTCCTCGAAGCCGTCACTTCGCACAGGTTTCGACCTCGAAGCTCGAAGACTATTACGTCATCACTGTTTAGGAGAAAATATCAGTGACTGCCGTACGTATGAAGCCCTTATGCATCCGGTATGCACACGTTTCTATGCTTTCATAAGCAAGCAAAATGACTATTGAGCACACCTTGCGAACTTTCTGCCACCAAAACATAATAAAAGTCTTGAGAAATGGTAAGTTCATAACACGCACGTGTATAAATATTGAATAATGCCCCGCGTTCGCAGCAGAGAAATCGCATTTCACGTTCTGTTTGCTAAATAACACTGGGCGGAAACGGGGACGCATACGGTTAGCGCTTTTCCAAATAAAATGCTTTTGTACTTATTGCTTCTGATATTTTTACGGCGCATGTGAGTAATCACTTCCGGCAATATTTTGTAACAGCTATTTGCCGTATAGCGAGTGGAAAGCACGGGTTTTTTTTATATATATATGCAGTTTTGTTAAAAAGGTACTAGCACTTTCGAAGAAAGTGGTGTTTGCTATGGTTTTGTAACGAAGAAGCGTTGTGTCATTTTCCCTGGACGTCAAAACACATACCACCCTGTTTTACCTTCCAGTACATGAAACAGTGGATCAAAATTTTTGGACCTGCTTCGCAACAGCCTGATGCGATGGCTCCTCAATACATTTTAGTTCAATGTTTCAAGTATATATATATATATATATATATATATATATATATATATATATATATATATATATATATGTGTGTGTGTGTGTGTGTGTGTGTGTGTGTGTGTGTGTGTGTGTGTGTGTGTGTGTGTGTGTGTGTGTGTGTGTGTGTGTGTGTGTGTGTGTGTGTGTGTGTGTGGTGTGTGTGTAGGCATGGTGGTTGAGTGGCCGTAGCGTTGCATATAGTCCAGTAGATCCTCCGTGAGTGGTCCCAACGGGATTTATTTCGACGTTTCGGCCTAGAGTCTGGCCTTCATCAGGATTAAAGGTATAGTTTGTTGGTGCTCATCTTTATACAATCTCAAATCAGAGGGAAAGAAAAGAGGAAAAAGGGAGAAAAAAAGAACAAAAAGAAAAAAAAATGAAAAGGGAAAGAAGAAAAAAAAGAAAAAAAGAATATAAGGTGGACTCCTCTCGTGCGCCCCCCTTCCACTCTTCCTTCCACTTCCCCCTTCATTTCTCTCGCTTTTCGCCCCTTCACCTTTCTGATGTCAGCGGTCTGTGTATGCTTCCTTTCACTAACGCATTCTTCCCGACCAGATGGTGGCTCCTGGCTCTGGCGGTTCGGTGTGGGGCAAAAAAGAGC
The DNA here is from genome assembly GCF_043290135.1 of Rhipicephalus microplus. NCBI lineage: Eukaryota > Metazoa > Arthropoda > Arachnida > Ixodida > Ixodidae > Rhipicephalus > Rhipicephalus microplus. The sequence goes on along the minus strand of NW_027465253.1, from coordinate 31,601 downwards.
TTTTTTAGGAAGTTGTAAGACTTTAACTACTCGGAGCCCCGTCAACATTTCGTCGTAGAAAGAGGGGTGCCGCGTATTAAGGCAGAGGCTGGAAAGTGGGCTTTTTAGGAAGTGTTAAGCCTTTAACTACTTGGCGCCCCGTTAACATTTCGTCGTAAAAAGAGGGGTGCCACGTATTGCGGCAGAGGCTGGTAAGCGGGCGCAATGCGAATTCCTTGCCGTAGGGGCCTCCCGGCTGTGCACAGGGTTGCTGTTGGGCATGTCATGCATGGCACAATTGATTGGGTAGTAAAATAAAACAGAAAACAGACGACAGCTGTACTTAGGAAGAGTAGTTACACTTGGAATTGTTTTGAGTTGTCCAGTGCTTTCGCAGCTGCAGTGCCATGAACTCAGTTACTATTTTCATTATTGCCGTTATTGTTTTCTAATGCTTTAATTGCTGCAAGTGTACCAGGATTCTTAGTTATTCCTCTATCGAGGGTGTTAAATTGGTGAATAAGGTATAACTCTCGTTGTTCACGTTCTCGATTTGATTTAAATCACGTCTCTAAGAGAGTTACTGACAGTTTGTCGAATGCATGGTCGGGAAGATTGAGATGTTTTGGTAGAGGTAGACTCGGGGCTGATCTCTCATGGGGTCTGTGATTATTGAAGTGATTCCTAAATGATGTTTCTGTTTGTCCGGTGTACTGCTTACCAAACACGTTGCATTCGAGTAGGTATACCACATTAGAGGAATTGCATGTTAGGTTTCCTCGTATGTTAATCGAAAAATTGGATTGTGTGCTGGTTGCTTTGTGGGTTTCTCGCATCGCCTAGTAATAGTAATATAAACACACAAAGCAACCAGTACACAATCCAATTTTTCTGTCTCAGTGTGTGTCTGCATGTGCGCGAGTGAGTGCTTGTGCGCGCTTGTGTATGTGTGTGTGTGTGTGTGTGTGCGTGCGTGCGTGTATTAGCCAACATGAGCATTAAAAAAACTAATATACCACTCTTTGAGTGCGAGTTGGAAGAGCGGCATTGCCAGTACCCGCGCTTTGTCGACACTATTACAATTACACTGGCAAGGTACCCACTACCCTATAAACTATTCTTTTTTAGATTTGAAGCGGCTATTTCAATCACGTGTGCAGCACCAGTACGTACGTGCGTTCATACGAGCGCGCAGCAGCGAATTTCCCTTGCCACAGGTGTTGGAGCAGTGCCAAGTAGGTCACGCTGCAGCTGCGCCTTGACGTGAAACTCCCCTCGCAGGTGTCTGCTAAAGTCACTCTTTTCCTCACCCACAGCACGCTAGCCGCAGCTACCCGCTCGTCCGGCCCTCTCGCAACACATTTCTAACTCTCTTGACCCTCTCCACTACCCCCCACGTTCCGCCGCACGTCGAGTGAGAACACTTTTTCAGCTACTTCATCTGCAATGAAACCTGCACGAAATCTAACCTACCTCCCGTGTCTTTGCGTTTCAAATAAACGTTCACTCTAGTGATTGCTACACCGAGTTTCGCTTCAAACGGTTCTTCCAGGACCCGCGTCAACGCCAGTTTCGACCGAGTCAACGCCGTGCGCACCGCTGATGCTTCGCATCCCATCAGCTTTTTTTTTTTGGGGGGGGGGCGATGGTGAATAATTTCATTTTGTGAATTTGCAAAACTCTCACGGTCACATTGTTTGTCATTCTACGTAGGATAGACCTGCCCGCTCTGCAAGGCATTACTTGCACTTTGTATCGACAATGTGGTTGTGGCTGATGAAGATGAAAAATTATGGAGGCTGCGACCTTCATAATCCCGTCTTTTCATACTCTTTTATACACAAACGAATAAAGAAATTTTCTTATATATTCGAAGATTTGAACTGCCCACGTAACGTAATCCGCGTAGTGTGACACGTGGCAGTTATTTCACTCTCTTACGATATCACATTATACACGTTATTTTGAGAGGGTAATAGAGATAGCCTTAATGAGATACAGAAGAAACGGATCACGGGAACCTTGGCAAGTACCGAGCTTCAGCATGGCAAGCAGGGTATCGTCCAACTGAAGCGTCGCGGGGCTCAGCTTTTGATCACGAATTTCAGCGGCCAGTACCAACACTTGTCAAAGCGAACAGCAATCGCGAACTTCGAAGCCATTGATGATGAAGGATGTTACACTATCGCTCCGATTGCCACTGCAGCTGAATGTTACACTGCATCTGCGAGCACAGTTGACGTGAATAGCCAACTATCCTCTGCTCAGTGAAAGCAGATAGGTGTGATTTTTGCGTACTAATCGTGACCGCTTTGCGCCCACTTCAAAAATCATGCAGGCCCAAACCGTAAGACACCGCATTAGAACGGACCCTACCGAACGGCCAGTATAACAGGCCGCCTACCGCGTATCGCAAAAAGAACAAGATGCCATACGTTCCCAGGTGAAGCAGATGCTCGATGATGACGTCACTGAACTCTCTAACAGCCCACGGGTGTCGCCCGTCGTACTTGAAAAAAAAAATGGCGCTCTTCTTTTTCGCGTGGATTACCGGAAGCTCAACAAAGTGACGAAGAAAGACGTCTACCCTGTCCCACGCATAGATGACTGACTGGCTTGACTTCAGTATGCCGGGTATTTTTCATGAATGAATTTGTGAAGTGGCTGATGGCAGATCGAGGTCGATGAACGCGTCAGAGAAAGTACACTTACTTGGTACCCACTACGCTATGATGTAAATCATTCAGCCCTTTGTAAGAATCGTGTATCTAATGTAGTGGGGGCATAGTTTATTTATAGAAATGGATTTGAAAGGGAACGGAAAACGCACAGCTTTTGTTATAGTACAGCTAAAATAAAAGGAAGAAAATGTCATCTTCATTTTCGTTTTATGAGTAATAACAGGGTTATTCTAGTGCATAAGAATAGCACCAAAACTTCAGGATAAAAAAAGAAGGCTCAGTTTTCCTTTAACTACATATTACTAACAATTCATGGTATTTTGTTTCAGCATGTTTCTCATTTGCATACAAATGTTAGAAATTACTGATAAGAATGCTAGAAACCTGCTTCACAGCACCAAGTAACTGTGAGGCGCAAGTAAAAAAAAAACATAAGCACTGTCCTTCAAGGGGTTGAATTGGCTAAAAAATCATTAGTGGAAGCAGACTGCTAAGCGCTTTTGCAAGCTAGGGCCTAAAGGCAATGTGGCAAAATGAGACGAAATGAGAACGTGTGGGTACTCAGTTGCTCACCATACCCTACCAGTCTTCATAGTTTCCAGCGTGTTGTTTACAGACTGGAACTTGACCGCGAGATAGTTATTGCTTCTGGACAATAAACTGTATGAGAGCACGCCTACTGTTGAGGAGTGGTCAGCGTACAATGGCAGCAGCTCCATTGGACACTCTATTAAAGACCCCACACTGCAGATTGATTCCGCGAAGGCCCGCTTTGGCTGCGTACGTGCCCTGGCCGTAAACACACTACAGAACCCGAGAGGTCGATTCAAAAGTCGGAAGGCGGAGGAATCACCGGCTCACAAATCTTGCAACCTTCAGAAGCAGGCGTCGTCGTCGTTCGCCTGTTCATGCGCACGAGAGACCACCAAACACGCACGGCCGTCACGGTTTGTCAATTGCCGTTACATCCGCCTGGCGCTTTTGAAGCGAGAAAGGGGACCGTCATGGGGACCCGAAATCACGGCCATTCTACGCATTGAGTTTCTTCCTATACGTCTCCTGCGTCCGTGTTTACAAGCGGCCGCTGAATCGAAAAAATAAAAACTCGAGTTAGGCACGTCTTGTGCTCGCCGGACATGTTCATTTGGACTCGTATACAAAACGCGGAATCAACGGGCTCCCGCGCAAACAGAATGCACGGTGCCCCTTTCAGCGCATAATAACACGGTGTCAAGGAAACCTTTCGAGTGGGCCGAGAAAGCATTCAGCCGCGGACGCGCAGCGCGTGCAATCTCGTGCTTGGTTCACGAAGAAAGGCCATCCCTGCAGACGTTTCGTTAGGCTGCTGTTAGTTCTACTAGGAAGTCGATGTGTCAGGTTATATGGATTTCAACCCCACGAGGAACGTATTATGGTTAACTGTGTGCTATTTCGGCAAATTCACAAGGTATAATTTCAAAGCTCTCAGAATTACATTCGCCCCGCCGCGGTGGTCTAGTGGCTAAGGTACTCGGCTACTGACCCGCAGGGCGCGGGTTCGAATCCCGGCTGCGGCGGCTGCATTTCCGATGGAGGCGGAAATGTTGTAGGCCCGTGTGCTCAGATTTGGGTGCACGTTAAAGACCCCCAGGTGGTCTAAATTTCCGGAGCCCTCCACTACGGCGTCTCTCATAATCATATAGTGGTTTTGGGACGTTAAACCCCACATATCAATCAATCAGAATTACATTCCAAGAACAAAATTCCGTGATGTGACGTTTTGGTTCAGTTTTACTAATTATTTGCAGTTAGCATGCAATTAAGTATTCAAGCTTTCTGCTATATAATTTTCTCCGTTTCCACACAACAGAAATGAAATATTTGGCTTTAAACGTGCGCACTTAGTTTCTGGTTTCATTCATTTTGATAGAATAAATCTACTACTTTTGACATTAGTTCTGAAAGGTGGCGCGTCGAACAACCCGTCAAACGTCGTACTGCTTTCAACGAAGTGACTGTCATACAGGCATATGCAGTGCACTAAGGTTAAGACAAGACATACTGTCGATGCTGAAGATTCAGTCCCTTCAATGAGCAATGTGTGGCCACAAGTTGGCACAACTAGCATAAAGAAGTTATAAAAACAACCAATGGCAGCACCGCTAAAGGTTACACAAATAAAATGGCTGCGTGTGTGCGTGCTTCACTGCAAATGACGCCAAACACAATAGTCTTCTGTCTGAAGGTTCTGCGTACAGATACGAGTGCTATATCTGGCAGAAATGCTGCAAAACAGAAGCTTACGTGCAACGAGAGCCACTGTTAGGTGGCTCTCGTTCGTCTTATAAAAAAAACAGCATCGTCTTATAAAAAAAACGCAGAAAGCAGTAGTTATTTCGTGCTTACCGTTTTATTGTCAGCACAGCATAAGACAGACTCAAGAAGGTTTTAAAAAAAATGCCTGAGTGGAAGCTCCCGCAATGCTTTGCCAGCAATAGCGAAGCCAGCTTCTGCCCACCGAAGACCTCAGAAACATGCTAATTTTCGCGTTGCCTATTTAGACATCAAGTAGCTGTGACCTGTTAGGCTTCGGGCTACGTTAACTATAAATTGAAAGGTAGTTGTTTTTGCTGAAATACTCCTGAGAGACAGGTATCGGTGACTTATTCTTCTATAAAATTTGGCTCTAATTCAAGGGTTACTAAAAAAAAACTAGTCACACAAGGACGCACCTTGAGCACTAACTGACCCGAAAAGTTTGCCGCTTTATACTCGTTGGGTGTGTGAGTAAGTTCTTTCTGTTTCGGCAAACGCCAACAGCTCATCATGCCCCTAGTAAAAGGACAACCACAGCCGCCATCTTATGGTGCCTACGACCTCACTCGTTGGTGATAATTTCCCCTCCAGCAATTTCTTTTTGGACCTCCTTAGACACACTAAGGTCTTTAAAATTACGCGTGTATGCATTTTTATAAAGAAACTCGCCACAATACTTGCGTATTGATGTGGTGCCTCATATGAATAAATGAAATAAATGCACGGTTTGATACTTTGTGCAAAGAAGCACATGGATATAGATATAATAAAAGGTGTGTGGACAATTTCGGGCTAGTTGGTTGAAAGGTCTATGTTAAGTTGCGGAATAAACAAAAATGACAGAGAGCGCGCATAAATTTACTAGGCAGAAAACAAAACACAGTGTACAAGTAAATAAGGTAACGCCGGAAGCCAGACAAAATTGTACCACTCGTGAAAAATAAAAGTTTGAGAAAAAGAGGCTATTAGAAGTAGACAATATGCAATGGTAACTTAAAAAATTGGAATTCGCTTCTGCGCTTGGTTATCCAGAAAACTGTCTGCTATTTCGCTTATGAACACCTATGCTATTTCAGGTTTTCTTCTGTTTGTTGAAGCATATTTTTTCTCTTTTGAAGAAGTTGCGTTTTTCTTTTTTTTGTATGTTGTGTGACTTGCAGAAGTGCTGCTCGTTACCTGCCCAGTAATGACCCACAGTATAAGAAAAAAAAATGACCTTGTAGTTTTTGCAGTAAGCTCCAAGCACTTCTCTCGTGATCTCGACTCCGCTTCATTTTGACAATCTGTTTTGACTGGTTTAAATAGAAGAGGCGCATAATGGAGGCAAAGACACCGCGACCGAGATGAAACAGCCTTTGCTGGCAGTTCCATCTTGTAGAATTAATTTTTCTTGGTTGAATATTTCTTCGTAAAATGGTGTGCAAAGCTCTAAGAGTGTATACTCAAATTTAATTCCATGCGAAAGCAAGTTGTTTAAATGAACCAAGTGCGAGGAACGAGAAAGCTCTATAGGGAAGTGCGTGGGCTTAACAACTTGCGCAGTGTCTACAGCGTTGACTGCTACAGATATGAAATTGAATTTCTTCTGATCGCACCAGATAGTTCCGTGCAGGATGGCACTCCGCCAACACCGCAAATGGACACGAAAGTTTCTGCCACTTTCACCATGTAGTTGTAAAACGTAATCTGTATCTCTTAGAGCGTGAGAATTCGATAATAAACGTCTCAAACGGAATATTTCAAAGATATTTTAGGACAAGAAATTGTCAGTACGTTCAGCCATCCGCCACCGTAGATCTGTGGTTACAGCGCTCGAATGCTGACCTGATGGTCGCTGGTTCGATCACGGTCGCGGCGGTCGCGGCGGTCGCCTTTTGGTTGAAGCGAAATCGTTGAAGCTCGTGTACTAAGCATTTTCAGTGCACGTTAAAGAACACCAGATAGTCAAAATTTCCTGAGCTCTCTATTTCGGCGTGGGTCATAACCCTAACGTGGTTTTGGGACGTAAGAAACCCAAGATATTATTATCGACCAGTTCAGTTACTGGTAATATCATTAGGCTGATCAAGGAAGGTTACGCAACAAAGGTGGAAAATTTGCTAAACAGGAAAGTAAAAGCGCAGTAGGTGTTATAATTTAACGTAAGTTCCTAGAGGTGCAATGACCAAAAGCCCAGGCACGCCTAGAAAAGAGAGAGAGAGAGGGATGCCATGAAAATGCGGTGAAGAACAAGCATACAGCTGCAAGTGTACACACTAGTGAATGGTTTTTCATAAGACAGGAGGAAAACGTACTTACTTGTGAATCAAATAGGCGCACGTAAAGGCATTATTTTCTGTTTTTTTCTTTCTTCGCGTCTTGTCGTTGAGTCCTTTAGGGAATGCCCACGTACCGGTGCGGGCACTCACATATTGCGAAAAGGTGGGTGGCAAATTTCGCGCACTGCTGAAAACACACATTGAAATTGGCTGCTTTCCTTCGCCGGCACGAACGCGACTCCTAAACACGTTTTTCCCCGCTTCTCAAGGGCCCACACTGCTGAACGACATCGTTTTGCATTGCTTCAGTTCAAAAAACGTCCAACTTCCTGACCCTCGGGAACCTGTCAGAGGCAGCTGTTAATGTATTGCCGGTAATGCAAGTTTTTTACGTTGTTGTACTGTCTGAGTGTGACAGTGGATATTTATTGCGCCGTTTAAGCCGCGGACTTGTACATAAACGCTTGTATATGGTGAGTAACTTAAATTTGTGCTTATTTTCTTTATCTGTTGCTGTCCTTTCTAATGTTTCCACTGCACGTGTGGCAGAGTTTCGAATAATATGTAGCTACGGAAACAGCTTTATTAGCTGCCCTCTTTTTGTATTGGACTAAGCTGAAGGGAAAGTGAGTGATTAACTTCATTTTGTAAGAACACGAGTGATAATTTAGCACATGTGTGGTCACTGGCCCTAATGTTCAAGCTGAATAAGGTGCAGTAATATACATGCAATGAGATGAACTCGGGTGCGAGAGGTTCCTTTAAGTGAACGCACCTCGTGTTCATCATAAAAGTGGCTTGGTAAGTGCGGAACCAGAAAAAGGTCTATCAGTGGCCCTATCAAAAAAGGCGATTAGTGAATCCGCTATGTTCCACAGAACGCGCTTTGAGAAAGCACGCTGTCAGATTTAGTACTCCGCACAAAAGCTAAAGAAATCACAATACCGGTGCGAAAAAAGAATTGAGTAGACTTCATGGTGTGAATGTATCTTCTGCAAGAAGCCTCGCTGTAGTCTCCGCCGCGTTAATTGCCAAGTATCAAATTAAACAGAGTTTTTACGGCGAAAGCCTCGTGTGGTTATGTTGACGCTCCCATTGGCGAGACCTCCGTGACGCTTGGCAAAAACAAGCGGTTTAGTAAAGTATCGTACAGTTTTTGTAACTGAGCCCTATTACTTACGTCATATTCTGATGTTGCAAATTGCGAATGTTTGTGACATCATTTTGACGCCATAATACGACGTCACATCACGACGTCATCACACGATGTTTACAATATTAACATTAATTTATGGGGTTTTGCATCACAAAACCACGATATGATTACGGGATGATCCGTAGTAGAGGTCTCCGGAAATACCGAACGCCTGGTGGTCTTTAACGGGCACTGACATCGCACAGTACACCGGCTTCGGCCGTTTTCGCCTCTATCGAAATGCCATTTCCAAGGCTGGGATCGCACTCGCAACACCTAGGTCAGCATCCAAGCACTGCACCACCACAGCTGATCTTTCCGCGACCTTTCCACTTGGTGAAGGCTGGTCGAATAACGGTGCATGCACAGAAAGTCGCAATTTTGTTTTGCTTTTTTCGATTGTATTCGAATACAGCAATAGCGATTGACATGCTTTGATATAATGGAATGCACGCATAAAGTATGGACACGTATCCACGATACGGCATTACATGTTGAAGCAGTGTCTCATTCTCTTTCCCTTTTTTTATTTTACCTTGCTGTCCTCTCTTCTTTCTCTTTTTCTCTTTGTAACAACTTTTTCTATCATCTTTTATTCTTTTACCCAGCCTAAGGTAGCCAGCCACTCTAAAAACTGGCTAACCTAGCTGCCTATCCTGCCGCTTGTTTATTCCATTACGAGGCGTATTGCAACTTGTAAGAATAAGAATACTGAGACTCCCACCGCATCCACGGCCAAACATAGCTGCTTTTAACTAGGAAGCCTTCATATGGCGGTGCGCACAAGAAGGCTCCCTACGTTTAACATATTCACCGTACCCAGTAAACCACTAGCTTCTGTTTTCTTTGATTGTTCTCCAGCATGCATCGTAGTTGCGTGTTCTATTGCGAGCTGGCATACTTCATATAAACTGCTTCCATCTTGGTAATTTTTTTTTATGTTGAAGTCAGTGACCAATTTCAGTGTCTGATTGAAGTTCTGGTTGTGTTATATTGAGAATGCGGCATTTCTTACTAATGCAGTCATGCATTCCAGTTTATGTTCTCGCGCAGAAAAACTTTATAACATTTTGGAAATATTTCTAGAAGCACAATTCTGCAGGAATATTTGTTTACGTTTAGTGCTTTTCTTTTTTCTCTCGTTGAAAATTTTAGGGGCACCACTACTAAGGCTTTTAGCCTTTGAGTTACTCTTTTAAAATAAATACATGAAATGAGAGTGGTGTTTACATTTCGTTAATATATGTATGTAGGGGGTCGCGTTAGTGCTGTTCCTGTTTCTTTTCGTCAACACCACTAGATCAAGTTTTCTTAAAGACAGGTTTGTGTCCGTCGCCTGTTAGTTTATACTTCTGCTGTATTTCGTACAACTGCGTACATACATGCAGTACATTGAAAATGTAATACTCTTAAATACCGAGAGCTGTATAGAAGCGGCCATTCTTCAGAGACGTTGTTTCAATAATAATACTTTTTGGGAACTACACTTGAGGTGGAGTTGAGGCAGTTTTATTTTGAAGGATTCACTTGCTTCTAGGTCGTCTTGTTACTCGGTGGCGAAGACAAAATGTTGCTACATTTATTTTCCGTTGCTTCGTAAATTTAATTAAGACACGATTTACAAACGGAGACGTCGGAATACAAACTCTGCGCCAGAGTGCTTCCTTTAAAAAGCTATTTTCTCTCTGAAGGACGGGAAACAAAGTGGTACTATGCGTAAGGGGATGCATCACGTGTGCGCCTTTACACACGCTTAAACGGTTGCGACGTTGTCTTTTGTATTCAGTCTTTACAAAACGATGTGCCTGCCACGTTACCAATTATGTTCTCCGACACCTAACACCGAGTGCCTATAAGGAAGTGACATCAAATAATTTTGCTTTCCTTTTTTTCTTTACATGTCTATGGAGTGGCCTTTAGCACTAGAACGTGCGTTAGGTATGGGAGCCTCTTTTTGGTCCTGAGTCATTTTCATTTTATACTTGTCGCGATAAGAGAAGGAGGCTTGCTCTAAGGCAAGCGTAACGGTGGTTATGCGTATGGTGCGCAGTAATATAAGATGACAGGTGCTTCTTTCTGACACTTTCTTTTATGTAGCAATGATAACGCTGTTCACAGTACTACTCCACCAGTTTGTACTGTTTCCATTTCCTGCTGACGAACATTTATTGTCCTATGCCGGAAACCTGGCCCTGCCTTGCATGTGGCAGTGATATTGGGAGTCACACTTCCCCACCTGCTGCCTGGTAGGTACGCCTAAAACGGTTGGTGCTATTCTGCAGGTTGGTCAGTTTCTTCCTGTTGCCACGGTGTGTGCTAGTGATGCGTTGTATATATAGAAAAAACTACTCCGCAAATTTCATCTATTTACTAGGCTTATAACGTCGACGATTACCCTGATAGAAATTGCTTGAGCTAAAAATTTCATGCAACAACAAAATGACCTTGTGGGTGCCTATTTCAATACATTTTTAACCTCTCCACTTTTACGTAGTGATACAGTGTTAACATTTTCTTAAACACCCACACACTCGGCGCCATGAAGAGCTGTTATAAAGGGTCCTAAGTACACAACACGTGTTTCAAAATGGTGTTCACCGACTTACCTAAGAGTACATTGAAATTCGAAATAATCTTTAAAGTGCTGTCACGAAAGAGAGTCTGCCCTTAATAGCTTTCTCTTAATTACCACAGCCCGCTATCCACGACTCGACGCACACTTGTCGTGTAGAGTTACAATGCCCGAAATTGGTTTCAGCCACATGTGGCTTTTGAAAAACCGCAAGCCATTCGCGACGTTCAGAGCAATTAACCATGAGCAGCGTGCTTGCGTCTGCTCTTTGAACTTTTCAGGCGCTTCCGAGTGATAACTTTCGAGCGGGGAGCAATGTTGCGAAGCCATTTGCTCGGGTCTTTTTGGTAGCTTCATTAGATCTAGGCAATCATGCTGCCGTGTGCCACTTCATTCTCATCAGCCCATTCCGCTCATTGATGACCCCGCGCCATCACGCGGGACCTCTAAACAAACACATGCTGTGAAAATATATAAATATTGACTGACACTCTCACGTTAAATTCACATATAAACCCAGTAAAGTGGCTGCGGGGATAGCCACCGTGGTACCTCAGGGGTAGAGCATCGCACACGTTATTCGAAGGTTACGCGTTCGATCCCTGTCACGGCACTCGTATTTCGATAGAGGCGAATCGCTTGGGGCCTTTCTATACTGTGCAATATCAGCGCAACCTGAGGAACACCATGCATAAAGTCAAAATTTTTGGAGCCATCTTGTATGGCGTCCCTCATAATTATATCGTGGTATTGGGACGCTAAACCCCAAATGTTATGATTGTTAGTTCTTATGAGTGAGGGCTTGTAGGTGTAGCCTCTGTTCCCGTAAAATAATTTCTGTTCTAAAAATGACAGTGGACACCGAACAAACTGTATTTAGAGCGTCCTCCATTCATTCCTGCAAATATTTTTGCTGTAGCACTTTTAGCAAATTTGTTTTGAATTAACATATATGTGATTAAAAGCAATGAAAACGCAGTGGAAGTAAAATTGATGGTGGCAAGTGTCTTGTATGTTCTCTTCTAAGCATTTCTGTGTTCTTTTGTCGCGCAGGACCTCTTTTTGTCCGCTGGAGCCATCAAGGGGCTGATTACACAGGCATCACTTAAAATCGGCATCGTCTTCATGATCAACACTGATTATCGTCGCACCTACAGGTGAGGCCTTTGAAAGGGGGTATTTTCTCCTAACATATTTTGTCGGCTATTCATCTTAATATTCTCTGAACAACCATGTGATCTTACTATTAATCTAATCGCCTCTGGACAAGAGGTCAGGCTTAGCATCATGATTTGCTACGGGCCGCTTTCTTTTTCTATTTGAGAAAGTATCGGCTGTTGAAAGATCGAAATATTCATGGAAACTGACGTTTAGTCTTTTTTTATTTTTGTCACACGCCTTGTACCGTTTCACACAATCTTGCACAAGTTGAGCGGCACGGTACGGTATGTACGGTAAAGTCGCATGCCAGGTGATCAGGTAGGCTACTATGCATCGCTCAAGCTCATCACTTGATTTTATTTCTTTCCTTCAATACTCCTTTCATGCGCTTACTTGCTGTTTAATGTCGACATCTAATGTTTCCAGCCTTGATAGCTTTGTATTGATTGGTAGCGATGCTACTACTCATACAATCGTTCGCGGGCATGTAGATAACTTGTGTGGCCCCGTTTTCTTGATATAAAAACAACACGTCAGCCCAGACTAACCTGAATGCGTGAAGGAAGGGAAGATTCTCAAATAGGGAAGGCATATGGAGCAGAAATTTTGGCAAGTGAGCTGGTACTCGGCAGAGCAACCTTGTTGAAGAGAAGTAAAGTTGTCGAAACCTTATAATTTCAGCTGTTAAAAGTATTCTTCATCACGCAGTATAGACATGCCATTCTGGTGCTACCACTATGAATGAATTAAACGACTGTTAAGACTGATACATATGCTTCCTCAATATCATTTTGTCCCGCTTGATATAGACGCCATAAGTTGAGACGTGTAATAAAGAAACCCTAGCAGGTACTACTTTGGGATTTGTTTGTTGATGAATCACATAAGAGAGGGTTCTTTATTACTTGCATGGACGTGTTCACTCACATGCTGCCCATAAATGTCGACGATTTCTTCCATGAGACGTTGTAATTCACATCACCAGTATCATGATTGAAGGAAAAATGTCACAGAAGTTTACGAAGACGTCGGTTCGAATGATAACGTTCATCGTTGACTTTGTGATCTACGCAAGCACGTATTCTTCCCAACACACGTGTAAGGTATTCCTCGTTCGTATAGCACAAGCAAGCACAACATCCACAAACTCGCATGCCAGTATGCCCGGTTATCCACGAGTGAACGAACCAGCTGAAAATTATGCGACATTGCAATCGTTGTTCATTACATTTTAAGGTTGTTGTTGTTTGCTTCACTCAAGATGTACTTGAATTTGCCAATTGTCGGTGACAGCTGAGACAAATCTTCTATCGCTGCGTAAAGTTCAGCCTCTCCACTGGTAACGGCCGGGAAAAAATTCTCAGTGCTGACGTACCCTATTCCTGCTTATTTCTTTTAACTTTCATAAAAATCTCTCCTTCTTTCTCATCTTCTTTTATTCTCTGTCTCTGTATTTATCTTTAAGCAGACATACTCACTTGCATCCTGTTTATCGCTGCACTGCTTCATCAACAGTCACGGCCTCTTTTATTGATTGCCGTAAGAGAAGGCGCGCTCGCATATTGGCAGCTTTCCGATAAAGCTCATTGACGACTCACGCGGAGGCGTTAATGTCATCAATTTTTTTACCCTTTGACACGGTCGCAAAGAGAGCGTAGCAAGATGGTGCTTTCGTGGAGACTTGGTTGTCGCTAAAAGGTCCTTCTCATGGGGGAGGCAGAGTCGAATGACTTAGGCAGGTAGTAAACGCAGCAAACGACTAGAATCTTTTGTTCATCTTTCTATCGAATCCGATGATAGCCGTTGTTCTTTCTTAAGCGAAGAACAAAGATTTTGTTCTCATTAGGTGGTGCCGAATCACCCCGTTCCTCACTTCCATCTTTATCACCCGGGCAACGTACCGGCTGCGATGCTAAGAGCTATTGAACGCCTTTAAGGAGTCTGAGAAATACGAGGGCGCTGGCATTCGATGTGCGCGGCAGAAAGAAGAACGTAATCGAGTTCCAGCTGAGCCGTATTTTGAGGCGTGTCCTCCTTTTTGGTTCCCAACGAGCACGCAGAAACGCCAAGATTCTGCTGACTTCCCGAATATCGCTGCTCCGATCGCCGTTCCGCTGCTCCGATCGCCGTTCATTATGAAAGTTGAAGAGAAAGGAGGAAAATCTCAAGAAATCATTTCTGCCTTATGTTCTTTCTCGTCGTCTCGACATATCGACACGTAAATACAGAGAGACACACACGTACACACGCATGTGCGCAGGCACGCCCACAGGCACTTCAGCCTGCAGGCAGAACAAACGGAACATAAAAGATGTGACCCCTTGCAGAAAGGAAGCATAGAAAGATTGCCGTAAGCGCTCGGAAGCGGTGAGCTGGTTTGCATAAACAAGTAGGACACTTAGGCGCAAACAAAACTCTCATTGCAAGTATGCGCCATTACGTGCTGCATTAGAGTCTCTTATAACTGAGGGGTGTGTTACATAACTGTGATGCTAGCCAAGAAGCCTTCACTGCTTTCCCGTCTTCCTTTACTGTGCTTCTTTTTTTCTTACACCCTATGCCGAGCCAGTACAGAATTAAGGCATTTATGCGCTCACTCCGCTTCCTTCAGAGCGTCCACCGGCCGTCTGCGTAAACACAGGCGTCAATGAAGTCGCGTTCAGGCTTTTGTGGCCCACTTCTGCTCGTGCTTTTAAAAAGGTAAACAAATTGGACTTGCTTAACACTCTCTAATTTTTTCCTTAGAAGTGCTGACGCTTCGGTGGATTTGTATGACATTACAAAAAAGCCACACAGCGCAGAAGAACCAGCATGAAATTACAGTAAAAAAACGTTTGCATCCGACCTGGCATCAATAATAATGCAATGTGGAAGCGTTTTGAAACTTTAGCAATGCGACTCTTTATTAACCTACGGATATTTAACTGCACCATATGCGCCTCGCCACCGACGGGGCGTGAAGTAATTCTTTTCTGTCGAAATGATCGACCGCACTGGCCTAATTAGGTGTAATCGTCAACGCTTTTACGTTTCCAAAGTTTGACTGCAGACGTCTAACTGGGCTTTCTCTGTTCCGTTAGCGCATTTCGTATGAGACAGTAGAGTGCGTGCGTGCACTACATAATTTCCAGCTTTCTCTAAAACGTCTACATGTATGTGCCCACTTAGAATTTGAGGCATAAGCACATCGGCCAGTGATTTAGCCGCGATTGCACGGAGTCTCTATCATAGCGTACAAATCACCTCACCTGCAACTGCTAAGGCTTCTACGTATGTTATATACCTGGTACCTTTTTTTTTCGTTAAAACAGCTATAATTTTCTGAGCACATTTATGATAGTGGACTTGCCCAGAAGTGTTAATGTATAACCCGGCATTCGCTATTACGATCAATAAGAATGTCAGAGAGCCTGCGATGAAATCAGGAACTAAAAATTATAAGAGAACCCATCCTTCACACTTTTTTCAGCTTCTTAGCAGAGTTTTCTATACAGATCTTTGATATTACACCCGATCTCAAGTCGCACACCATGAAGCTTGTGAATAGGATGAGGCAAGTGTAAACACTAAAGCTTTTGTTTACTCCAATTGTTCTTTGTACTAATCATGGGATTGGTTGACACGCACTCTTACGTCACCGATGAAAGATCTGCCCGGTTTTCTACTGGGCAAGATGACGCCATGATTGTTCGAACCTGAGGGTGTACACGTCACAAAAACAACAAAATAGATATCCCAATCTTTTCAGACATTAGAGAAAAGCACGTCCCACCACGTCGAAGAGACACAATGACATCCTAATGAAGCTGGACGGGACCGCTATAGTCTTGCGCACTTTCTTGCAATAAGGAACATTACTGGAGCTGATAAAAACGCCCCAATGTAAATACAATGGATGAAACTACATGATATGTATCTGCTGTGCTTTCAGTGCTTCGTCCTTGAGGTAGTAGCATTACGGGAGCAAGATATCAAGCTCATTACGAGAATATATATGTAAGGACTGGATCATTACTGATCGCACCCGCTCATATAAACAAGCTATGTTGTGTGGCTGCAGTCTAGAAGCATCATGTTTGACCATTCTACCTACCACCTCAGAATCCGTTCTCTGCAGCTTAACAAATGTGCTACGAGCTGATCCTGCACAACGCTGTTTCTTGCGTCCCCATCTTTTGTGCTGTTTAACTTTGCAGATGGGGGAGCTAGTTTCACTAGCGCACCGATCTAGCTTGAGAAAGCTGAGGAGAAGGTAAGCATGTAGAGATTGGAGCTTCAGCTCCTCTAAGGTCCAACCTAAGGAGGGGTGATGCACACAGTGTGGCAGCTTGGGCTAGTTGGTATGGCATGACGATAGTTATAGCGCGAGAACAAAACGACGGCACAGAGACAAGCCGTGTCTTTTGTGTCCTTCTTGTCTCTGTGTCGTCGTTTTGTTCTCGCACTATAACTATAGGCACACAGTGTGTTTGGAGATACTTCTATGAATAGGTGCTAGTGGTGCGAAACCTTAAACCGGGCATGTACGTTGAGTTCTCCTTTTTCCCTGCATTGTCGTTTTCAGTTATCAACGGCAGCTTTGGGAAAGGTGCTGTAACTCCATTAACTTCATCGGCTAATTGCTGGTTAACCATTGCCTTTTTCAGTTCTAATGACGAGTGGCAAGTAGAGGGATTTATCCAATTGCGAGACGCATACTTGTTTGTTGGAGTGTAACTACATAGCACACAGTGACGATAGCATACAGCGACAAGCCGAGGCACTTAGGGTGCTTCACACTATAAGTGTTCTCTCTGCTAGCGTGGAATCTAAACCGCTGACTTCGATTGGTGCCTAGAAGGTTGTAACTGTTAATGGGCTTGCAAGACACATGTGGTCGACGCATTATCTATACACACCAACACATCCAAAGTTTTATGTTCCCCAAAAAGCGCGTTCCTTACATGCCCTCCTCAGATTGTACGGAGAAGCCAACTTCACTTTACTTAGCTCTTTCTCGTGCTTTTGTTATTGTTCCTAAATACTGGCTATCACTAACAGGCAGGCAACTGTGTCTGAAAACGCCGCGAATAAACCAAACTGCGGAAGCGGGTGCAGATAAAGCCCACAGGGAGTGTTCGTGCAACTTAAAAGAGCTAACAAGAAAAATGAAACAAGTCTTGTTTGTTCAACGGATTATTGAAGAAAGTCAGCAGTGCAAATACAACGGCTTAGTGCTGAACCGTTTGCCTGTCTAAACAAAGTGACGTCGATGGACTCTAATATTTGTGCAGAAAACAACGCAGGCTATTTGGGGAGCTCCGTTCTCGGAACGCACGTTCTCGTGGAATTGTGCCGCTTTCACAGAATTGCGCGCCAGCTACACTCGGCGTTCTGGCGTCGGCGTTAAGCAGGCCGTATCTACGAGCGACAGTCCTACGCCAGTCGTTACGTTGCAAAATGCTTGGTTAAACAGCGTGGCCTTAGATATGGACGTAGTGTTTTCTGTGAGGCATCTCGAATAATTTGAAGCGTGGAATGGGGTCGCTGTCTGCAAGCGAATCCGCGCGTCGTATAAAAACGAAAGCTGCTTGTTATTCGTTATTTGTTTACTGGTTGGCTGCACTACACTGGCAGAGTAAAATAAACCCGGCATCACGAGGCAGACGTGAAGCACTGCTGACAATTTACATTTGTCCTTCTGTTGTCCTTCGCACATTATTCAGCACACTTCCCATGTCGTCTAACTTCAACCCTCTTGCTTCGTTGAAGATGTGCTTCTTAGATGTTTGCAGCTACTGGGCTTGGCTAAATTACCTGTGAATTTAGAGAAACTTTATCGCTTAAGTTTGTGCCATATTGATCTCCAAATATTTCTCAATGGTTCGTCGATATAAAAAATACAACATTCTT
This sequence comes from Rhipicephalus microplus, assembly GCF_043290135.1. Taxonomy (NCBI): domain Eukaryota; kingdom Metazoa; phylum Arthropoda; class Arachnida; order Ixodida; family Ixodidae; genus Rhipicephalus; species Rhipicephalus microplus. The sequence goes on along the minus strand of NW_027465253.1, from coordinate 13,568 downwards.
AACACGCCTCTCATGGTAGACCATATAAATAAGCCATTCACGTGGTATCTTCATGCAATTATACAATTCGAATATGTAGTTGGTCCTCCACTCCTTCCTACATTGTTCACATGGACACCAGCAGAGACACAGGAATCCGTTGAATGTACGCGCTGAAGGGAAAAGTGACGCTGTAATATATACCCACATGGTTCGAACGCGAATTTATCAAAATTTAAAATGCCATGTGATTACGTTGTATAATAATCTCCTGTTATCTTCAGTGACCTGGCTTCACTAACTCTCATTAGCGTTTTCCGAATACGTTTCAGGCTGAGTTTCACATGTTCAGCTGTTGCATTCAAATTTCAATATGATTCGTCAATCTGCCACTTTTATAAGTGAAAAGAATCCCGCGGGCTACAGAAATATTTCAGTTGTGTGAACCTCATTGCTAAAAATTGCGCAAGTGTGCTACGCTATATGGTACCAAACACCTGGACTAAAAGTTGTTGCTTGGTGTTGAACAGAAATCTTCTGAAATTGAGTATATGATAAAGATACTGCTGAGCGGGAGTCGATTATAATTTTCATCGCAGGGCGCTTCGGCCTGCGTTTTAGAGACCAAACAGTTACTTCGACCAATCAAATCGAAGCACTTAGTGAGAAGCCTCTGTGTTACACGCATACTCGTGGGTCACGGGTGTTTCCCAAGAGTGTTAGATCAGACTACGCTATCTGCTGCGGTTTGTGCCTCATAGCTTGGACCATATTTTACACACGGTACCATATTACACAAGGCGTCCAGGACGCCTCGCTCTCTCCTTCCGCTCCCTCAGTCTCTATACCTTTTAATCATATCCTTTTAAGCCCTCTTACCCCACCCCTCGTGAGCTACTGTTGAGGTGTCCTCCCCCTGAGAGAAAGTTACGGGGCTCACTTTCTCTTCTTTTCATTCAAGAATCACTCCCCCCCCCCCCCCCTAGTATGTACGTTGGGTGGTGTATTAGCCAAAGAACTCGGTGATTCCGATCAATGAAGTCGCGAAGCTGGGCTAGTTGAAAGAAATCGTTTGTAATATAGTGTGGCGTGCAAAAGTGAAACAGCGTCCTTTTCCCGTCAATTCTTTCAATGCGTTTGCGCTGTGTATACCATTAGGTATCTTCGTAATTGCCGTCTCCTGATGATGACTACCTCTTTCCTAGATAAGTGAATGTGAAGTGGGAGGTCAGTTGTTTCTCTAGCTCGTAGCGCATCAAGATGTTGTTGTACTCCTTGTGAACTTCGCGAAAAAAAGGAAATTTCAGTATTTTCGTGAACATTGCGAAAAATCTTGGCACCCAATTTTCATTCAAAATATTGTTTCGAAATTAATCTCACCAACCAGCTCATTGACTTTTCTGCACAAGTTGCTGAATCCTCGAGTATAAAGCGGCTTCATCTGTGCTACCAAGTGCTTCAAATACTTCGTTTGCCTGTGCAGGCGCCTGCGTTTACGATTGCACGGACTTCCATTTTCATTCGGAAAAGCACAAGCGACTAGCGGATACTCACACCTTTTTTTTAATTTTTTACAGAAATGATGAAATAAGAGAGGTTGATTGATTTGTGGGGTGTAACGTCCCAAAACCACCATATGATTATGAGAGACGCCGTAGTGGAGGGCTCCGGAAATTCCGACCCCCTGGGATTCTTTAACGTGCACCCAAATCTGAGCACACGGGCCTACAAGAAATAAGAGAGGTTGGTGCCATTATGATGGCACCTGGCTACTCTTTTTTTTGCCTAACAGACAAAATATGTAGTAACAAAAGTAAAAAAGGGCACAAAATGCAATATAGTATACGATATGAGAGTACAGCACAGCCGAACAGCACATGACAGTTCAGACACGTCAAATAGGTTGAAATGTTCGCACATGTGGTATAGATAGTTTAAAAAAGAATGGTCAGTTAACACTTAGAGAAATGATTACACATAAAATCAATTTCACATCTATAGCGAAAACCACCAAATATGCTATGAATGCACCGCCGTCATTCTCCATTTCAGATTTCTCAAGAATACGGCAAACAAACCAGGAGAATCAACTATGAACGAAGTGCACGATCACACCCCCGCCCGTATCGTAAATAGTTTACAACCACCTATATTGCAGCGTCAAAAACTAACAACATGCCTAGGGACAGTTCCGTTCCACCAACTTTTTCATCACACTGAATCTCCATCTGCCCAGCGCATCTGGATTGTTAACATCGATCGCAGTGTTGTACTTTCCTGGGCTCTCACATAGTTGAAGAACAATCCCTTCGTCTGTGCAGGGCAGTGGTGGAGGCGACCGTTAAAAAGGAAGGGTGCCCGAATAACGTAGAATTGAATCAATCCTGTCCGGTTCTCGAGATAGCGCCGTACGACCAAATAACTTATTTGTCTCGCGAATATCGGCGCGCCGCCTATGAATTCTCAACCAAGGGCAGCTCAATGCACGCTTCGAGGCGGCCTTATAAAAGTCGGTGATTGCAAAAGCATGTTCGCCTCAATGCATCCTTGGGTGAGAATGAATGGGATAGAATTGACAATCGACATAAGTCGATAAGCAGTATGCTTTATTTCACACACACACACACACACACACACACACCACACACACACACACACACACACACACACACACACACACACACACACACATATATATATTATATATATATATATATATATATATATATATATATATATATATATAATATATATATATATATATATATATATATATATATATATATATATATATATATATATTAATGTGCAACGAAGTTGAAGAATGCTTCAATGACCTACCCAATTTAACTGTCCGGAGGAACTGGCGCGACTGCATTTTTTTCATAAGATATTTTTTCACAATCCATCAATGAAGCGAGACCTCATTTCACAACCGTCATACCACTCATCGCGCATTGATCATCAGCATAAGGTTGCCATTCCGTTTTGCCGCACCAAATTCTTTTCAGCAGCCTTCTTACCGAAAACAGCCGCCGATTGGAACCACCTTCCCTCTTCCGTTGTATCAATAACAGACCCTTTGTTATTCAAGACTGCAATTTTTCAGCAATGCTTGTAACTATCCGCAGTTTCCATTATCTATCTTTGTCTTGTATGTGCTTGAATTCTATACATTTTTAGTTGACTTATGTTGCCTTCCTGATTTGCGCATCTGATACTTGTTTCTTTATTTTGTCTTTTTTTCTTGTGTGTTATATATGTTGTACCCACCCCCTCTGTAATGCCCTACGGGCCCTGAGGGTATTCTAATAAATAAATAAATAAATAAATGTATACACTCGGTGTTTTAGATGGATCCAAGAAGACTGACCAAATACCCCATTGTATTGCCGATATTGAGAGAAAAAGGGAGCATGGCCGTTCTGAATGTTTGCCCTGAATGGTGATACGCGTTCTTACGGATCGATTGATGTCACGCGAGCAATACGCGATGAGAGCTTCAACGCAGAGTGACATAGGCGGTGGGGATATCGGGAATTGTTCGTTCAACGAGAGGGTCCATGTGTTCTCCCGCTGGTAACGTGTCATTGTTATTACGGTCTTATAAATGATGCTGATATTGAAGGTGGCATCGAATGCCGCCAACAAAGTAAAGATAAATGTCCTGACAATTTTCAGTGCGCAAAGAATTAGTTCAGAGATGTGAAAAAGTGTGTTGAAGTGAATTATTATTGCATTCAAGTGTGACGCAGGTGTTCCCTTTCTAACAAGAGTGGCGATGTGGGCTTGTTGGTGAAACATTTGAAAGAAATTTATGTAGCGCGAGGCGAAAAAACGAACACAGGAAAGAATAGACTGAGAAGACAGATCGCTCTGTCTTCTCAGTCTATTCTTTCCTGTGTTCGTTTTTCGCCTCGCGCTACATAAATTTCTTTCAAACCCTTTCTAATGCCATTACAAATGAGTCAAGTCAGAAACTTACGGAAATGTACCTGTATCTGCTTAAGCACAATTATCGATTTTTCACTCACGGCTACGGGAGGAGAAAGATATGGCATGGCATTTCCGTATCGCCGGATACCAGTAAAAGTAGAGTTTCCCACTGTCTGGTAACTGCAAAGATATCGCATGCTGAAGTTGCGAGAAGGACTTTATCTGACAGTCACCTATGGTGCACAGCCGCAAATGAGAGCGGGAAGGTGTTGATGGAGCGCGCAAGATTTATTCGATCGACGTACGTTTGCGTAGCACGAGACTGCGTTTCTTTAGTTCGTATCTGATGCGAAGTTGTGTTTTTTCTAGATCGTACGATGGTATTTCTGTCAGTATGTCCCAAGTTACGTCATTTCCTGTTGGCGTGGAAATGACTTAGTTGTAGGTTGATCACCGTGCCGATAAAAAACATAGCCGCTCATGCGTTGTTACGTGATCCCGAGATTCCAACTAGAACGCTTGAGAACAAATATATGCGAACACACAATGACAGAAATCTAAGTTGATTAGGGGTAGCCCTCCGTTGGCCATGAGCGGACAGGCGTATGAGAATAACTCAGACAAACCACGCTTTAAGAACGCATCAGTGTCACAATATACTGCTTTGACTTTAACAATTATTATTAAGACTTCATCAGCTACCTCATTCACGTGGGCATCAAACTTAAGTTAGAATACACTACACTCGTGTTTTCACTTTTGTACCGCTGTGCACTGAAATGGCTGTATTGCAGCAGTTGTGTGAAGTAGTAGTTTGCTTTGTCCTGATGCGCGTTAGCACTAAACTTCATATTTCATGTGTTCATAATAAACACTCCGGAGATCGGTTACGTAACTAGTGGCTATATAAACCGAAAATATACAGTTACAGTCCACGAGTGAGCATTGTCATTTCTTGCATGTAGGAGGTGAGGTGGCGATAGAAGTGATGCGGTGGGGAAAGCCGTTGCAGTCTTTCGCTGTGCAAAGCAAATGTGATGATGAGCAAGTGACAGATGGCGTGAGGTAATATAGAATGACGTGAATACAATCTACAAGATAGCCCCGCCGTGGTCGTCTAGTGGCTAAGGCACTCGGCTGCTGTCGCGCAGGTCGCGGGATCGAATCTCGGCTGCGGCGGCTGCATTTCTGATGGAGGAGGAAATGTTGTAGGCCCGTGTACTCAGATTTGGGTGCACGTTAAAGAACCCCAGGTGGCCTGAATTTCCGGAGCCCTCCACTACGGCGTCTCTGATAATCATATGGTGGTTTTGGGACGTTACACCCACATATCAGTCAATCAATCAATCAATCGACAAGACTCAGCTATATTCACAAAAATGGGCAAAGATTGCAAGTGACGTTGTAGTTTTTCTAGCTTACGTCAATTTCTAGCTTTGTCGCAACAGTATGCATGCACCGAATTTCTGCTAGAACCCCTTACCAGTACTGGTGCTGTCGCTGCAAATGCCCCTGGGGTTGCTGCAGGTGTAGTTCGCGGCAGCGTGCCTTGAAACTGGCCATCACGGCCATGGATGTTGTTATGTCTCACTTTCATTTCGTCGACGAGATGACAAAGCTATCTTTAGACCGTGAGACAGCTGGTGGGATGGAAAAGGAGAATAGAGGAACGGAATGAAAGCTTGTCGGAGCATCCGTTGCATCACCACCGACTCTTCTATAGAAGCTCCCAACGTCAAGGCGGCATTGTTTACGCTCCTTTGGGAACATCGTATGACCTCGCGACTTACGAGATGGGGTCACGTGATCAACAATAATATTAGATGGCAAACACCAGAATGCGAGCTTTATACTTCGTTGGGGTTTCGGCATTAGCCTTGAAGCAGGAGGAAGGCGCGGTGGGATTATGGCCTTTTGGCGTACTAGGAATATCGACGTGAATGCTATATACCAGTTATCCGGAACTGTCTTCGCGTGGAATGCTTTAGACAAAGCTTTGGTAACCTGATGAGCAAGAGTAATGAGACCACGCGAAAGAGCCCACCCGTTTTTTTTTTTTTTTTTTTGCTACAAGCTCCTCAAGATAAGAGACAGAGAATGTGGGTACGCTAACTGCCATGTTCCGAATTACTCTAAAAGAACCCTTCCTGCTTCCTCTCTTCAACGCATGTCGGTTCATATTTCTCTCCCTCTCTTCTTACTATCCTTTTCTCTTTAACTATTTCTTCCTCGACCCAAATGAAAGGCGGAAATAATGCGACAGTAGAAATTAAGGTTCAGGAAGAGACAACTTGCTCGTGCTGAGATACGAACCCATTCTTTCAGCAATACACCTCGAGTGCTTCGTCGACCACACACGCCTCAGTGACAGTCATGCCGTGGAGCCTCCTATGTGTTTAATTAAGTGCACAAAATCAGCCCTTGGAGTTTCAGCCAGCGTCAACGGTGGTCTAGGCTGCGGAGTGGATATCGTGAGCCTGCAGTGAGCGGATACAGATCAGGGATTTTCCGCGCATGTATTCCGAAAGGAAATCGCATGCAAACTCATGGGCTTTCGCGAGCCGATACCGCGATATCATTATGAGCCACGCTCTATTGAATGGCTGCAAAATTATTGACTACCTTAGATTGCTTGAGGTGACTCGAAAATCACACGGGCCTCTAGCACTCCGCCTCAATCGAAATGCGACCAACGCAGCCTGAAAAGGAAACGACGAGTGGGAGGATAACTTGGAGAAAGTTCTTAACGTGATAGCGTTAAGCATCTCAGTTTGCAGAAATTACAGTTTCAGTGGCCGTCGTGTTTCTTTATGAGCGATAAACCAGGGCTTTCTGGGTGCGAAAATTCGAGGTAGATGCAATAAACAAATAATTAAAGCTGTTTGGTTTGAGGTGAATTGTGGATTCAAACTTTTGAACTCTAACTACGTGGTGCGATGAACCTGGCCACTCGGCCACCACGAATTCTTCCTCTGACATGTGAAAGGCGAGCTATTTATATACGACATTTGGCGTATAGGTGCGCACTTCTCGGAGGTTCTCCAGCTGCTTGACATAAATACCGCGAGATGGCGCAAAAGGGCCCAGAGGCATGCTTTCCGTGTTTTGACGTGCCACTTGCCAGGGCATCGTAACCAGATCGCGTCTGTATTTTTGGCTTTTATTGTGGCATGGTTTAGATGTCGACCAAGAAACGACGCTTGGCTAGCGATTGGGTATAAGTAATACGACTATGCGCTATCACGTTCTACACTCGGGAAACTAAGTTTCTCTCTCTTCTTCTTAGGGCTCTCCTTTCGAGAATTCAGGAGCTACTCTGTTCTCCTGCTCGAAAAAAAAACATATTCTATGTATCTCAAGTTTATTCACACTCGTGGCACGTTGTTACAACCACTCGCTAGAACCTCTCGCAGCCTGTGAACAACGTTGCAAGCTCTCATGCCATCCCTTCCATTTAATAAATAGTTTCGTCTTGCAGGCACTGAAGACTAGAAGGGCCTTCTCAAAGGCCGTTGCTCCTGAGGAAAATTCCGGAGAATAGATGTAGCATAACTACGCTATTTGTGTAATAACTTGAACGATTCTGATTCCTTCCAACCTTTTTTTATTGGCGTTCTGTATAGCAGGGAATATTCTGTTAAGTCAGGCTTCGTGCTCTACTTTGATTATTATTTTACTTTGTGGTGTATAAGGTGAATCTCTATTGACACTGTTTGTCTTTGTTTACTGTATTTTCCCTAAATATTAGCAACTTCCCTTTCTTCGGCTCTACCTCTCTTGTTCATGTTATACATTGAGGTTGGGACGTTGTTTCCTCTTGCGTGCTCTGTACTGGTTGCACAGTGGATGATTTTCTGTTTAGACATTTGTTCCGTTTCATGTCCCTTCTACTGTGCTTGCCCTCGGACACCCTATTTAATGCCCTAAACGAAGATTCTCTAAAGGTAAATAAATGGCGACAACGATAATGAGGATGATAATGGTGGTGTTGAAATCGGTAATCTCTTGTTTTATGTCACGTGTCGAGGCAAGTTTGAGCTATGGCAGCTCCGCTGTTTTTTTTCGCAGTTGCGGTAATGCTCAAATTTATTAGTGACTTAGGTTACAGCTGACGTTGACAAAGCACACATACTCCGCTGAATATTTGCTGAAAGCTATAAATTCTTTAAAGATGTCACTAAACGCTATGGAGCATAACATAGGCCTTTTGAGAGAATCGACAAACGTAACCATCACCGTACGCATTCTCCTTAAGCCAGCCATAATATTTTCGAGAAAGGTCTGTTGCAGCGCACAAAAAAAATTACCCTGCCATCTTCACAAACTGAATGATGACGAGTGGGGCGATGCTGCAATGCTCATCGGCAAAACCATGGAATAATTGCCCACACATCATATATAGACTCGAAACGTTGCTACAAGGGGGATCGTATATACACTTATATGCACGAGGTTTATATATCAACGCAAATATGTACATCTATATACACACAGGCAATAATCATTTAAATATTGAAGAAATAATATACAAGGATTGCTTGAGTGATTACAAAGCTGTGGGAACCGTTTTCTTTTTAATACTACACTTTTGCGGTCCGTAAAGTACTTGGCGAGTGACAATTGCATGAGAAATTCCAGCGTTGGCACGGGACTGGTAGTTGCGGATGGAGGCAACGGTGGTGAAGTTGCTTTCCAAACCACAAGAGGTCTCATACCATAAAGCTTTGGCTGAATGAGCGCTCAAAAAAGTCGCGCTGAAGCGCGCGTAGTGCACCTAGGACCGCTTTCGACAATTGACCAGTGCTTCTCGCACACACTTTGACTCGAAGTTCTCTTGCCATCGCTTGCGTGTCGCCTCTGCTTCATGGGCTCTCAGTTCGAAATTCGCTTGTCGACGATTAGGCGTTGCTTCGGCTGCGCGAGCCATCGCCGTTACCGCCGCCTCCGGATCGATGGTGGTGCTGGCTTTGCATTGCTGCTGACACCGGCGTCTTTCTTCGGTCTTGCGAGCTCTTTGCACCAATGCCTTAGCTTCCAGGATGTTCGTGATGAGCAACTGCGTGGTGATGTGCACTCACTGACCTCCCGGAAGTGAGAAAGGAAGCACGCCAAAGCACTGGTGCTCACCTCGAGTGCTGGTGGGGCGCGGTGCGACGAGGGACTTGCCCCGAGCAAGAGGAGCTTCACCCCTGAAAAAGTAAGAGAGGAATGGTGGGTTAGAATACGATTATTTGTGGCTAGGCGCATTCGAAATGTCTAATGTTGCCGCACAGACTTGACCGCGTTTCACACTATACCAGAGGCTTAACTGACCAGAGTGGTACTAAAAAAAAAATGGCAGCATATCCACGGACGTGAATGATGGAGAGTGGGGCGAAGAATTCGTCCGTCCATTCGTTCTTGCTTCCGTCCGTCCATGCGTCCGTTGGTGTGACCGTCCATGCGTCCATCAGCCCGTCCGTGCGTGCGTCTGTTCGTGCGTCCGTCCCTGCGTTCGTCCATGCAGCCGCTCCTGCGTCCGTTCATGCGTCCATCCATGCATCTGTCTATGTGTCCGTTCGTCCATCTATTCAACACTCCAAGTACCACCATCTCGCATCTTTTCATCATATACTCCCCATATAGAAGCACCGCCATCCAGCGGACATTCCAAGGACTAAACGAGAGGTGACACACGCACACTTTCTTACGGCTTGCGCTTCGGGTCCACTTCCCACCTTTAACCACCTCGAGTTCATGGTATATACTAGTTCACTGTATTCATGGCACTGCGGCCGAACGCTCGCTAAACCTTTCGAAAACAAGGAAGTTGCGCCCAGCGAGTATGACCTAGCAAACGTTTTCAGTCAGATAGTGCTCAATGTACATGCCAATGGCTGCTAATGGGACATGAGAGGTGGAGAATTCGACTTTTACTTTCTTACGGCTTGCGCTTCGTATCTATTTCCCATTTTTAACCACCTCGAGTTCATTCATGGTATATACAAGTTCATTGTATTCATGGCACTGCGGCTCAACGTTCGCCAAACCTTTCTAAAGCTAAGGAGGTTACACCCAGCGAGTATAACGTAGCAACCCTTTCTTGTCAGATAGTCCTCATTGTACATGCCAATGGCTGCTAATTGGTATCGCAGCCTGCGCGTTAACTAAAAGCCGAGTGCTCCCGTCTCTCATTACCCATTAACAGCCATTGACATGTACATTCAGCACTATTTTTTATTGTTCAACAACGCACAGAAGAAGTCTCTCACCGGCACCCTTTTGGAGGTCAAAATGTTATACTTGTTACATACTACGGGGGACGAACGGGTGCCGCTATAAGGAGTTTTGCCGCTAAAAAGAACATTTGCAGGAGTCAGCGCTTGGCCGAAGGGTACTGTTTTCTACGTCAGGAGAACAGCTGCATTTTTATCAGTGTTTTGCTTTATGGGCATTGTTACCTTTCTAGAACCACAAGGCGGTAGACAGATCAGAATATAGACCGGCCAGTTCGAAGAGAAAGCTAGCCCCGCCGCGGTGGTCTAGTGCCTAAGGTGCTCGGCTGCTGACCCGCAGGTCGCGGGTTCAAATCCCAGCGGTGACGGCTGCATTTCCGATGTAGGCGGAAATGTTGTAGGCCCGTGTGCTCAGATTTGGGCGCACGTTAAAGAACCCCAGGTGGTCGAAATTTCCGGAGCTCTCCACTACGGCGTCTCTCATAATCATATGGTGGTTTTGGGACGTTAAACCCCATATATCAATCATCAATCAATCGAAAAGAAAGCTAATTGAGGTCTAAGCCTTTAACAACTAAAGAATGGCTGTTCAGCATTTAATAAGAGGCATAGGTATAGAATAATATAGGAAGGAAAGCAACAAATGAAAGTTTTGCATTCACTCTGGGGGCATGTCAGGCAGTGGTGTGTTTTATGTATATTTTTTTTCTCTTTAAGAGTCGGAACGAAAACAGGGAATGGCAACGTTCTGGCTATGAACCCGTGCTATGACTAGGTGCGGTTCAGTTGGTACATGACTCTGAATACTGAACCAGTCTATGAGACTGCGAACAAGAGAGAAAAGGCCCCGCCGCGGTGGTCTAGTGGCTAAGGTACTCGGCTGCTGACCCACAGGTCGCGGGTTCGTATCCCGGCTGCGGCGCCTGCATTTCTGGTGGAGGCGGAAATGTTGTAGGCCCGTGTGCTCAGATTTGGGGGCATGTTAAAGAACCCCAGGTGGTCGAAATTTCTGGAGCCCTCCCCTACGGCGTCTCTCATAATCATATGGTGGTTTTGGGATGTTAAACCCCACAAATCAATCAACAAGACAGAAAAGTGAAACACACAACTGTACAACGCTGGCTTTCCAACTACGTACACGAGAACCCGTCAATTCGACCTTAATAAGCGAGCAGACGAGAAATGAATGGGCAGGAATTAAATCGGAGAGAGTTGTTGCATACTACACACTGTTTATAGCAAGAATTATAACTTATTTCTCCCAACCACTACATAGACAGGTAGGTGCGAGGTTAGTACATTTCACCTATATCTATGGAAATATAGGCGATCTCAGCGATGCGGCTGTGTTCTTTGTGACTAAAACGTTGAAAAGACTAGAGACATACTGCTCCATTTATGATGTTAATAGTAACCCGACCTCTTGTATGATTGAATTATTTTAATTCAGTAATCAGGAAGTTCTCTGGACTGTTGACGTCCTCGGCATCAACACTGTGGAGAAGATATTGATTTACTCTTCACTCGAGACCATTTATAGAAAACGGGGGTAATCATTTATCATAGGTGCGATGACGTCAGACACAAGGTTGCTTTTGTCGATGGCAAGTCGTAATTATCAGACCGCTCCTGCAACGTTATCAACCTGTCGTGTTAGCTGTAGTGTAGGCCATACTTCAGTTACCTAACACCCACCGTCTGTTTTTTTAATCCTCAAAGTATATATATTTTACATTTACAGCCATGGTCAACCGTTACTTAAAAAATTGTGTGAAGCTGGTACAAGAGTGATATTTATGTTCGAAAGTTTGCATATAAAGCCAATTTAGAAACGTATTTGTTAATAAGGTGCGTGCGCATCGAGTTGTAGGCGTGGCTTTGGACAACCGATAAATGGCATGCGACGCTGAACTCGCGTAATTAGAGAAGTAGGAAGCGGAGGGGACACATTCTATGATTAATTGCGTGCAGCCTTCTGCCGTCTCATCCTACAATTTTTACGGAAGAATACAGAGTTCTCCTATAGAACAGTTTGTTACGAGACCCACTGTATATGTAGAGGAGGGTTCCGCAATTATTTTCGCGACGTGTGCTTCGTTATAGGTTCTGGCGCTAAAGTTTTCCGGTTAAATTAGAGACCTTGCAAGCCGCCACCGAATGCCGATTACTCACCCTTGCTTGGGGCATTATTCAAACGCATTTAAGTTCGCAAGACAGTGTTTGAAAGGAAGGCCACATAGTTACGCACGTAAGCACACAATGAGGTAGACGTGAGCAGAGGTCTACTTCAGTGGCAGTTCCTTCTGTTTCACTGTCTATATGAAAACTCCTGTCAAGGATATGAAGCCTTGTTCTGAGGTATCGTTACATCTTCATTGACATATAACTTTAGGCTGGAACACTTTGTATCGTTGCAATTATTCATCATTATCCATATTTGTGTGTCTGAGTTTGTACGCTGCATGTAATCGTTATGAAATACGGTACACGGGATACATCTTCGATGATCGATGTAAATGAAACGTCTCATTTATATTTACTGAATTTAACATGTGACAGTTCATGCGTGGACAATGTTTAGTGCATGTTGTTTAGGTTCATACATTAAAACACTTATAGAAACTTGTCAGAATGTTATAATCAAGCTTTTCGAAAGACTTTGCTACAAACCTGCAACTGTACAATATGATGTTAGATTGGTGTTTTTTTACAACGAATCTTGAAACTTCATATTAGAAGCGACTAAGCATGATAGAATTGCACAAACACCATACATATTTCTGTTTCCAAATATTGATTGATATGTGGTGTTCAAGATCTGAAAACCACCATATGATTATGTGTGAAGCAATACTGTAGAGCTCCAGAAATTTTTACCCCCTAGGCGTGCGCCCAAATCTGAGCACACGGCCACAGAGCATTTCTGCTTCCATCGAAAATGCAGCAACAACAGCCGGGATCTTCTGTTTGTAAATATTGGTGCTATTATTGTTGCTATTTTTTGTGGAAAGCCCTCTGACCGCGACGCCTATTTTAGTATGATGTCGGTTGTTGTCGGTTAACTGCACGCTTTCAATGCCTTCAGGGCGTATCGGTGGGTTTTTATTCCTGGGGCGCGAGTGGATGGAATCACCAGACTGGCCTTTCTCTCATCTGGTCTTATTCGATCTCGCAGACACTCTCAGAATAAATAAATAAGAAACCAGCATTACACAAACACCCATCTTCGGGAAAAAGCCGGTCTGCGTTTCTCTCTCTCTCTCTCCTATCGCTTGTTACGACGAAGCAACGAAGCCGATATTATCTCAAGAGTGCATGTTTTTCGCCGACCATGGCTGCAGGTGTGGTCTCATAAAACCGTTACCGAAATTTCACAGGCTGCTGATCGAGTCGTATCTAACTGCCCACGTGGTGTATAAATTTCTACATTCCAGTATA
>NW_027465252.1:30000-34091 GCF_043290135.1 Rhipicephalus microplus | reverse complement strand
GCCAGTCACGGCGCAGAAAACGGCGAACAAGTGTTTTTTTTTTTTTTTTTCCTAGAATTTGTGTTATAGAAGGCACATTTGATATCGGACGATAATTTTCAACTTTATCACGCGCACCGATTTTCGTGTAGAGGTTTGCAAGTTTATGGGAATTTCTCCACTTGGAATAATGCGATTTAGTAGTACTACGAGAACTTCATGGATGTACTCAAGGGTACGGGGCAAGTCAGTTACGTCAACACCTGCAGATTTTTTACACTTCAAACTGAAAATTGTTGGTTGTGAGTCCTCGTGTGATATTAAAGGCCGATTCGCTAACACATAGAACAAAGAAAGAAAGGAAGAAAAAACGCCCGCGCTCGCTCAAGAAACCTGGGTTCGCAACAAGTGGCAACAACAAGCAACCGAGCGAGTGCGCCAAAACCCGTGGCGGCCGAACAAACGCGAAGTCCCAACCGCGTCAGCCGGGGCGGCACGGGACAGGAAAAATCACTTCAGCCGGGGCGGCGGGGCACCGAATAAACCTCGTCACCTCGTCGCAGGATAAAAGAGGAAACAAAAAGTCTAAACAGCGTCTGCTGGAGCGAATGCGTAATAAAACAACAACAACAACAAAAAAAAAAACACCCGCGCTCAAGAAGTCTGCAATCACCACAAAAGGCGACTGTGACCGAGCAGCGTCAGCCGGGGCCGTGCGGAAACGGAAAAACCGCGACTACCGGGGCGTCGAGGCACCGAAAAATCCACTTCAGCCGCGGCGAAAAAAAAAAACAAAAAGAAAGACGGAGGGGGGGGGGGGAACCACGTCTGCCGGGGCGAAGGAAAAAAAAAAAACGCGTCTGCCGGGGCGAGCCCGGGTGCGGCACCACCGGGAAAACTGTGGCAAACAGACATGGCGATCGAGTGAGTGGGCCGCCAGCCAGGCTCAGCCAAAAAGTGCAAAGTCCGAACTGCGTCAGCCGGGGCGGCAAAAACCACGTCAGCCGGGGCGGCGCAAAAAACCGCGTCTGCCGGGGCGGCACGAAACCGCGTCAGCCGGGGCGGCGCGAAAACTGCGTCAGCCGGGGCGAAAGAAAAAAAAAAAAAAAACGCGTCTGCCGGGGCGAGCCCGGGTGCGGCACCACCGGGAAAACTGTGGCAAACAGACATGGCGATCGAGTGAGTGGGCCGCCAGCCAGGCACAGCCGAAAAGTGCAAAGTCCGAACCGTGTCAGCCGGGGCGGCAAAAAACCGCGTCAGCCGGGGCGGCGCAAAAAACCGCGTCTGCCGGGGCGGCACGAAACCGCGTCTGCCGGGGCGGCGCGAAAACTGCGTCAGCCGGGGCGAGCCCGGGTGCGGCACCACCGGGAAAACTGTGGCAAACAGACATGGCGATCGAGTGAGTGGGCCGCCAGCCAGGCTCAGCCAAAAAGTGCCAAGTCCGAACTGCGTCAGCCGGGGCGGCAAAAAACCGCGTCAGCCGGGGCGGCGCAAAAAACCGCGTCTGCCGGGGCGGCGCGAAAACCGCGTCTGCCGGGGCGGCGCGAAAACTGCGTCAGCCGGGGCGAAAGAAAAAAAAAAACGCGTCTGCCGGGGCGAGCCCGGGTGCGGCACCACCGGGAAAACTGTGGCAAACAGACATGGCGATCGAGTGAGTGGGCCGCCAGCAAGGCTCAGCCAAAAAGTGCTAAGTCCGAACTGCGTCAGCTGGGGCGGCAAAAAACCGCGTCTGCCGGGGCGGCACGAAACCGCGTCAGCCGGGGCGGCGCGAAAACCGCGTCTGCCGGGGCGGCACGAAACCGCGTCAGCCGGGGCGGCGCGAAAACTGCGTCAGCCGGGGCGAGCCCGGGTGCGGCACCACCGGGAAAACTGTGGCAAACAGACATGGCGATCGAGTGAGTGGGCCGCCAGCCAGGCACAGCCGAAAAGTGCTAAGTCCGAACTGCGTCAGCCGGGGCGGCAAAAACCGCGTCAGCCGGGGCGGCGCGAAAACCGCGTCTGCCGGGGCGGCACGAAACCGCGTCAGCCGGGGCGGCGCGAAAACTGCGTCAGCCGGGGCGAGCCCGGGTGCGGCACCACCGGGAAAACTGTGGCTAACAGACATGGCGATCGAGTGAGTGGGCCACCAGCCAGGCTCAGCCAAAAAGTGCTAAGTCCGAACTGCGTCAGCCGGGGCGGCAAAAACCGCGTCAGCCGGGGCGGCGCAAAAAACCGCGTCTGCCGGGGCGGCACGAAACCGCGTCAGCCGGGGCGGCGCGAAAACTGCGTCAGCCGGGGCGAAAGAAAAAAAAAAAACGCGTCTGCCGGGGCGAGCCCGGGTGCGGCACCACCGGGAAAACTGTGGCAAACAGACATGGCGATCGAGTGAGTGGGCCGCCAGCCAGGCACAGCCGAAAAGTGCCAAGTCCGAACTGCGTCAGCCGGGGCGGCAAAAAACCGCGTCAGCCGGGGCGGCGCAAAAAACCGCGTCTGCCGGGGCGGCACGAAACCGCGTCAGCCGGGGCGGCGCGAAAACTGCGTCAGCCGGGGCGAGCCCGGGTGCGGCACCACCGGGAAAACTGTGGCAAACAGACATGGCGATCGAGTGAGTGGGCCGCCAGCCAGGCTCAGCCAAAAAGTGCCAAGTCCGAACTGCGTCAGCCGGGGCGGCGCAAAAAACCGCGTCTGCCGGGGCGGCGCGAAAACCGCGTCTGCCGGGGCGGCGCGAAAACTGCGTCAGCCGGGGCGAAAGAAAAAAAAAACGCGTCTGCCGGGGCGGCAAAAAACCGCGTCTGCCGGGGCGGCACGAAACCGCGTCAGCCGGGGCGGCGCGAAAACCGCGTCTGCCGGGGCGGCACGAAACCGCGTCAGCCGGGGCGAGCCCGGGTGCGGCACCACCGGGAAAACTGTGGCAAACAGACATGGCGATCGAGTGAGTGGGCCGCCAGCCAGGCACAGCCGAAAAGTGCTAAGTCCGAACTGCGTCAGCCGGGGCGGCAAAAACCGCGTCAGCCGGGGCGGCGCAAAAACCGCGTCTGCCGGGGCGAATGCAAAAAAAACAAAGAAAAAAGCCCGCGCTTAATCAAAAGAAAACAAAGAAAAAAGCTTGCGCTTAATCAAAAGAAAACAAACAAAAAAAGTTCGCGCTTAAGCCTGGCGGTGGAACCACCGGGGCAAACAGACCTGGCGATCGAGTGAGTGGGCCGCCAGCCGGGGTGAGCCAAAAAGTGCAAAGTCGGAACCGCGTCAGCCGGGGCGGCGCGAAAACCGCGTCAGCCGGGGCGGCGCAAAAACTGCGTCAGCCGGGGCGGCACGGAAAAACGAAAACCGCGTCAGCCGGGGCGGCACGGAAAAACGAAAACCACGTCAGCCGGGGCGACATCAAAATGAGGAAAAAAAAAAAAAACTGCCTTAGGACACCTGCGTACACTTTCATGCGTTTGGGCATATCTCTCTGTAACACGCGCGCCCCTCGTTACGCGCGGCACTCTGTTTTCTCCGACACCCATATTTCGGCGGCATGTGGCACGCGCGCCCGTCCCTACGCACGGCACACCGCAGTGCTTTCTCGATATTTTTCTTTTCCTCCAACACCGTCATCTATAGGCTTTTAGTGACCTGTTGCTCGTGGCAAAAAGTTCGCTAGCTCTGACACCTCTTGCATGCGCACCGTTTTTGCGCACGGTGCTATGCCGCAAAGCACGGCAGTCGCATGCGTTTCTCTCAGGCACCTCTTTTTTGACACAACGCTGTGGTGCTTAGAAACACACCCGCCGCTTTTGCGCACAGAACTCCACCGTACAGCACGGTAGTCACGTTTGTTCCACACGAACAGCAGTGTGCATCGTGCTACGACACTTTGAAAGCTTTTTCTTCCGAGTCTCGACCGCGCTGTTCCTTTCGTACTTGGCGCGGTTTTGGGACCAGCTTTGTTTTAAACCCCTACTGCGCGCCGTTCCTTTCGTACTTGGCGCGGTTCAGGGTTTGTTTCGAGCCCTTAGCCGCGCTGTTCCCTCCGTACTTGGCGCGGTTTAGGGTCGAGCTTTGTCTCGAGCCCTCTCCGCGCCGTTCCTTCCGTACTTGGCGCGGTTTAGGGTTTGTTTCGAGCCCTTAGCCGCGCTGTTCCCTCCGTA
>NW_027465252.1:10000-25000 GCF_043290135.1 Rhipicephalus microplus | reverse complement strand
GGGACACGTTCGTAAACCCATCGCGAACCGAGTACGACGCCCTACCAAGTGCGCCCGCAACCCTGTACAGGGTCACATCTTCACAAGGCTGGCAAGCGGCATTCCGCTGCGCGCGTGCGTCGTCCGAGCAGTTGCGTGATAAACGACCGTGTCGAAAGCCCAAACACCGCCGAGGCCAGTCGCCGCCGCCGCAAGGGCAGCCACGCAGCCTGGCGAGAGGCATCGTCTCGTGTAGCGTCGCCCCCGCCCCAACTGGAGTGGCCCAGTTTTTTGAACGGGACGGGAACTGCGAAGCACTTAGACCGACGGCGGACTACGACGAGAACGCCTTAAGCTTCGCCAACGTTTCGCCAACTCGTGCGGGAGACTTTTTCCGCTTCGCGGCAAGTCGTCGCGCCGTGCTCTCCGCATCAACCGCGTACGCAGCGAACCGCAAACGTCGGGCGCAGCCTCCTCACCTCCCTGCGCTTTGCGCGCGAACGTTCCCTGTTCGCGCGGCAAAGCCTGGAGGAGGCACGGCCCCGCAGCGTGTTCGAGCGCCCGGTCTACGGGACACCCTGCTTACTTCGAGGGCAACAAGCGCAACGCAAGGCTGCGATCTCGCGCACTTTGCGCACGGCTGGAGAAGCTTTGCTGGCCGGCTTTCGCTCCTCGTGTTTACCGTGCGTTAAAGTTGCGCGTCCGTGGCTCTCGCAGCTCTTGCGCGCCCGGTCGCAGAGAGGAGTACGCAACCTCGACCGCACTTTCCCTGCAGGCTTCCTTCCGACTCGAAGTCCTGCGGCGGTCTCAACGAGGTGCCACATCCTCAATGCAGTCGGTCGCCCCCGTTTCGGTTGGGCTCTGGCACGACGGTCGCCACCGTCTCGCCCTTGAGTGGCCGCTGTTGGCGCTCGCTGTGAGGTGTTCAGCGTGCTGTCCGTGTTGCCGACGCGGTCAAAACGAGTCGACGGCTCACGTTCCCTTGTGCGCCGAAGGCTCTCTTGATATGTGATCCGACCCTCAGACAGACGAAGCCAAGGGAAGACCCAAGGCCGCAATGTGCGTTCAAAGAATCAGTGCTCAGTGTGTCCTGCAATTCACACCAAGTCTCGCAGCTGGCTGCGTTCTTCATCGACCCGAGAACCGAGTGATCCACCGCTTAGAGTCGTGAAAAAGTGTTTGTTCAATTCCGTACAGTCAAAACCAAACGTTTCTGGCACTCGGCCAAACAGTGGCCAAGAAGGGCGCTTTTCAGCGCACGCTTGGACTCCAAAACTCTGCCGCGCCTTTTTCGGCTGCCGCAAATCGAGCAAACGGTGTGTTTCGGACGGCGTTTCGCTTCCGCTACTTGCGAGTGCTTTCGTGGTCCACCCCTCTATAAATACTCGGGAGGCGTCGAAGCCGGTTCTCCAAGCCGGACCCGTAGGTATCGTTGTGTGCTCGCTCTCATTGGCCCGCCTAACCAGAAAATGCCTGCGGTACACCCATTTGGATAAGAGTGCACGCAGATGCGGGCCTCGACGGCTACACATTTCCTCGGGCGGCCGCCTCCCGGCCTCCGTGGAGCGCGGGATGCACGGTCCCATCGACAAGCCTCTCCCGTTTTTACCGTGGCGTCGCGGTTCACCACGGCGGGCGGGTCGGTCTCCTCCGCATAAAAAGGGGGACCCCCGCTTTTTGTTCCACGAAATCGCACAAGCTTTTTTCGCATCCACGGTTTGCCACCGCACACCAAAATGCCGATCCGGCTGCCTACTTTAGCCAACAGGTGGAGCCAGGCGCGCCGTACTTGCGCGGCACTTCCCACGTCCACCGAAGTCGGTGCCAAGGACCACTTTCGGCGCCGGAGCCGCGTACGAGCCTACTCGAGGCGGAAGAACGAAGCCAGCAAGGGCCTGGCCGCAAGTGCGTTCAATTGTCGGGACGTCCAAGTCCCTCGTTCTTCCGTGCTTCCTCTTTCGGCAAGTCGTTGCGGCACCTTCCCAAAGCGCGCAGACCCGCTAATCGCGACGAGCGCGACGTGGCCGTGCCGCCTTTCCCTCGGCAGCAAGCAAAACGCCTGGCAACGTCGACGCTCCCCTAACCGCGATCTCGCACCGTGTTTCGTGTGGCGAATTCAAAAGCCGGCCGGCGCTGCTGCAACCATTACGGTCGGTACGCATACGCCGCGGAGGGCGGGACGGTCATCGGAGCGTGCGGTTCCTCCATCGAGTACTGCGCACCTCGGCCGTCGCATCGCCGTGCCATGACCGGCCGCGCGTCAACGCGAACCGGTGCCAGCGAGATCCCTCGCCTGCAAGAACCGACCGGCAGCCTCCGTCACCCGAGGACGCGGAGGCGCTTGCCGCGGACGGCGGGACGGTATGCACTGGTGCACAGCGGACCCGTCACATCGCCAGTTCCTTGACCGACCGCCGACGCTTGTGCCGTTCCTCTCGTACTTGGCAGTCGCCGCGCGATTGTCGGGTCTCGTTCTTGCACGCTCGAACGGTCGGGAGGGCACTCGGCTGGCGTTTCGGGAACGCGCAGCCTCGCCTTCTACCGACGTAACCACGACTCGCCGTTCGCGCTCCGCCGCTCCTGTTTACAGTACTAGGCGGTCCCGCAGCGGTCGGGTCGCGCATTTCGAGCGCTTCGAGCCACGGTGCAGTGGCGGGTCGAAAGCCGACCTATGAGTGCGTTGCGCCGTTTGTACCCGCGTCCGCCACCTGGCCGACCGTCCAAGGTCGCGGTGTTGGCGTCCGCTGGGCGCAACAATTTGTCACGGGGTGCCGCTCCACATTCAGGCAGCCCCGTGGGGAAAAGCCGACCCCGCGTCCAAACGGGGTCAGCGGCAGAAAGTGTCGGGCGCAGACGCAGCTGAGGCGCTCACCCTTCACAATCCGTTAATGATCCTTCCGCAGGTTCACCTACGGAAACCTTGTTACGACTTTTACTTCCTCTAAATGATCAAGTTTGGTCATCTTTCCAACAGACCGGCGCAACCGAAAGGCCGCGCCGGACATCGGTCCGAAGACCTCACTAAATCATTCAATCGGTAGTAGCGACGGGCGGTGTGTACAAAGGGCAGGGACGTAATCAACGCGAGCTTATGACTCGCGCTTACTGGGAATTCCTCGTTCAAGGGGAACAATTGCAAGCCCCTATCCCAATCACGAAAGAAGTTCCACGGGTTACCCAGTCTTTTCAGACAGGGATAAAGACACGCTGCTTCCTTCAGTGTAGCGCGCGTGCGGCCCCGGACATCTAAGGGCATCACAGACCTGTTATTGCTCTGTTTCGTGCGGCTAGGAGCCGCTTGTCCCTCTAAGAAGGTTGTAAGGTGCTGGGAACCCCGCACCTATTTAATAGGCTAGAGTCTCGTTCGTTATCGGAATTAACCAGACAAATCGCTCCACCAACTAAGAACGGCCATGCACCACCATCCACCGAATCAAGAAAGAGCTCTCAATCTGTCAATCCTCCCAGTGTCCGGGCCGGGTAAGTTTTCCCGTGTTGAGTCAAATTAAGCCGCAGGCTCCACTCCTGGTGGTGCCCTTCCGTCAATTCCTTTAAGTTTCAGCTTTGCAACCATACTTCCCCCGGAACCCAAATACTTTGGTTTCCCGGAAGCTGCCCGCCGAGTCATTTGAGTAACTCAGGCGGATCGCTGGTTGGCATCGTTTATGGTCAGAACTAGGGCGGTATCTGATCGCCTTCGAACCTCTGACTTTCGTTCTTGATCAATGAAAACATTCTTGGCAAATGCTTTCGCAGTAGTTCGTCTTGCGACGGTCCAAGAATTTCACCTCTAGCGCCGCAATACGAATGCCCCCGTCCGTCCCTCTTAATCATTACCTCGTATTCCAAAAACCAACAGAACAGAAACGAGGTCTTGTTCTATTATTCCATGCAAGTTTATTCAGGCGACTCGCCTGCGTTGAGCACTCTAATTTTTTCAAAGTAAAAGCACCGGCCATCTCGAGGCACACAATGAAGTGCACCAAGAAAGAACCGGCATGATGTTCAGTCCGAGCCGTCGCATCGGGTAGATGCACTACTCGTCTGGAACTGAGATCCAACTACGAGCTTTTTAACCGCAGCAGCTTTAGTATACGCTATTGGAGCTGGAATTACCGCGGCTGCTGGCACCAGACTTGCCCTCCAATTGATCCTCGTTAAAGGATTTAGAGTGTACTCATTTCAATTACGGGGCCTCAAAAGAGTCCCGTATTGTTATTTTTCGTCACTACCTCCCCGTGCCGGGAGTGGGTAATTTGCGCGCCTGCTGCCTTCCTTGGATGTGGTAGCCGTTTCTCAGGCTCCCTCTCCGGAATCGAACCCTGATTCTCCGTTACCCGTAACAACCATGGTAAGCAAGTAACCTACCATCGAAAGTTGATAAGGCAGACACTTGAAAGAAACGTCGCCGGCTCGTGGCCATGCGATCAGCACAAAGTTATCCAGAGTCACCACACAATACGGGCCGAAACCCGATCGATCTTGGTCTAATAAAAGCACCCGTTACCCAAAGGGCTCCAGGCTCACTGCATGTATTAGCTCTAGAATTGCCACAGTTATCCAAGTAGGAAGAAACGATCTAAGGAACCATAACTGATTTAATGAGCCATTCGCGGTTTCGCCTTATTTCGGCATGTACTTAGACATGCATGGCTTAATCTTTGAGACAAGCATATGATTACTGGCAGGATCAACCAGGTAATCGTTCGACTGCGCGTCCGTCCTCGCCCTCGGCGGGCCGGACGCAGTCTGTGTGCGGCGGAGGCCACCTTCAGGCGCCCCAACACGCTTATTTTGCACTCCGAGATGACGGCGTTCGAGCTCGCTACGGCACAACCTTCCCGAAAGACGAGTGGGAGCCGTGCGGCAAGAAGCACGTTCATGCTCGCTCTTTTTCGTTGCATCGACTCGGTCGCGCCGTGCGGGTTGCCCAAGCCCGCTGCACTGTCGGTGGACCGGCCGGAACTAGCAACGGAGCCGAGACTGCAAAGCCGCCAGACGACGGGTCACGCCCGCGTCTTCGGCGCTTTCGCATCTGAATCGCCCGAGGACGACACGGAACACACCTCGATATCGTGGTAAAACGGCACCGTCCGACAACCAGCCCCTAACGCATCAAGCGGATGAGGCTGCAGACGACTGCCGTGGATTCCCCTGGAGCAGACCCGAGGACACGCTTGACGAGGCCGAAGCCCGCCGCATATCAGACACCCGGTCGCTTTCGCGTACGCCGCTCACGAGAACCCCCACATAATAGCAGCGATAAGTACCCAGACCTCCTTGGGCCCTAATACGAGCGTACTCGAGAAAATTTCACCGCGGGTGTGCCCCGAAACGTGTGGCATGTTGAGCGTGCCACAAGTCTACGTCGCTCTCAAACCCGCCGAGGTCGTAGAATTTGCGACCCTACTCACGAAATTCCCACCGAGGATACGGCCGCAAACGTACCGCACCTTGGGTAGGCCACGAGTTTGTGCAACACTACGCTGACGGCACAGCACCGAGGTCGTGCGCGCACGCACGGGAAAATTCCGCCGCGGTTTCTGCCGAAAACGTGAGGCACCACGACTCTCCGCAAGTTCGCGTCGACTGCGAAAGACCGAAGTCGTGAACGACGTGTCCGCTACTCGCCGCCGACACGCTGGACACCAAACGTACAACGACTCGACGGCGTCGTAGAGGCCCACGACGCGGTTTTCCTTAACGACGTCTCGGCGTGGCACCGACAGGTTAGAACGGCCGACCAACGTTCCCTGTCCGCCGTTCGGCTCAGTCGAAGGGCTCGGCGACTTCGGCAACGCTGCGAAGCCGCACGGTGACGCACGCCATGTCCCCATTTTTTTTTTTCTTTCTGCGTCTGCCGGGGTGCCCCTATAATAGCAGCGATAAGCACCCAGACCGCCGTGGGTCGCTCGCCCCGGCTGACGTGGTTTTTCGTACTCCTGCGGCGGTCGCCGTCAAGCACGTCCAAATACGCTACTTTCGTGGGCGCATTCACGCTCTTTCGCTTCGCCGGAGTGCCAGCACTCACTCTGCCAAAAACGGCGAACATCCGAGCGGCGGTTCCCACTTTTGCGTCGGCGTCGCAAACCCCGCCCCGGCAGACGAGGTTTGCCGTACTCGTGCGACGGTGGCCGGCGGGCACGTCGAAAGACGCCGATATCGTGCGCGAATTGGCGCACCTTGGCTTCACCGGAGTGCCGCCACTGACTCCTCCAAAAACGGCGAAGATCCGAGCGGCGCTTCCCACTTTCGCATCGGCGTCCCGAACTCCGCCCCGGCTGACGCGGTTTACCGTACTCGTGCGACGGTCGCCGGCGAGCACGTGGAAAGACGCCGATATCGTGCCCGAATCGGCTCCGTTCGGCTTCGCCGGAGTGCCAGCACTGGCTCGGCGAAAGACGACGAACATCCGAGCGACGGTTCTCACTATTGCGTACGCGTCGCAAACCCCGCCCCGGCAGACGCACTTTGCCGTACTCGTGCGACGGTCGCCGGCGAGCACGTAGAAAGACGCCGATATCGTGCCGGAATCGGCCCCGTTTGGCTTCGCCGGAGTGCCAGCACTCACTCGGCCACAAACGGCGAACATCCGAGCGGCGGTTCCCACTTAGCCGTCGGCGTCCCGAACTCCGCCCCGGCAGACGCGGTTGCCGAGCTCGTGCGACTAGCGACCGCGAAGCCGTCTCGCGACGCCGCTTTCGTGCGCGGCTCCCACTGCGACCTGGGTCACCCGAGGTCGACGAGCAAAAAAGAATGTCGAAAAAAATTTTTTTTTTTTTTGCGTCTGCCGGGGTGCCCCTATAATAGCAGCGATAAGCACCCAGACCGCCATGGGTCGCTCGCCCCGGCTGACGTGGTTTTTCGTTTTCCTGCGGTGGTCGTCGTCAAGCACGTCCAAACACGCCACTTTCGTGGGCGCATTCGCGCTCTTTCGCTTCGCCGGAGTGCCAGCACTCACTCTGCCAAAAACGGCGAACATCCGAGCGGCGGTT
This sequence comes from Rhipicephalus microplus, assembly GCF_043290135.1. Lineage (NCBI taxonomy): Eukaryota > Metazoa > Arthropoda > Arachnida > Ixodida > Ixodidae > Rhipicephalus > Rhipicephalus microplus. Next base: position 18,026 of record NW_027465252.1, on the reverse strand, counting down.
CCCACTTTTGCGTCGGCGTCGCAAACCCCGCCCCGGCAGACGAGGTTTGCCGTACTCGTGCGACGGTGGCCGGCGGGCACGTCGAAAGACGCCGATATCGTGCGCGAATTGGCGCACCTTGGCTTCACCGGAGTGCCGCCACTGACTCCTCCAAAAACGGCGAAGATCCGAGCGGCGCTTCCCACTTTCGCATCGGCGTCCCGAACTCCGCCCCGGCTGACGCGGTTTACCGTACTCGTGCGACGGTCGCCGGCGAGCACGTGGAAAGACGCCGATATCGTGCCCGAATCGGCTCCGTTCGGCTTCGCCGGATTGCCAGCACTGGCTCGGCGAAAGACGACGAACATCCGAGCGACGGTTCTCACTATTGCGTACGCGTCGCAAACCCCGCCCCGGCAGACGCACTTTGCCGTACTCGTGCGACGGTCGCCGGCGAGCACGTAGAAAGACGCCGATATCGTGCCGGAATCGGCCCCGTTTGGCTTCGCCGGAGTGCCAGCACTCACTCGGCCACAAACGGCGAACATCCGAGCGGCGGTTCCCACTTAGCCGTCGGCGTCCCGAACTCCGCCCCGGCAGACGCGGTTGCCGAGCTCGTGCGACTAGCGACCGCGAAGCCGTCTCGCGACGCCGCTTTCGTGCGCGGCTCCCACTGCGACCTGGGTCACCCGAGGTCGACGAGCAAAAAAGAATGTCGAAAAAAATTTTTTTTTTTTTTTGCGTCTGCCGGGTGTGCCCCTATAATAGCAGCGATAAGCACCCAGACCGCCATGGGTCGCTCGCCCCGGCTGACGTGGTTTTTCGTTTTCCTGCGGTGGTCGTCGTCAAGCACGTCCAAACACGCCACTTTCGTGGGCGCATTCGCGCTCTTTCGCTTCGCCGGAGTGCCAGCACTCACTCTGCCAAAAACGGCGAACATCCTAGTGGCGGTTCCCACTTTTGCGTCGGCGTCGCCAACCCCGCCCCGGCATACGCGGTTTGCCGTACTCGTGCGGCGGTGGCCGGCGGGCACGTCGAAAGACACCGATATCGTGCGCGAGTCGATGCTTCTTGGTCTCGCAGGAGGGCCGCCACTCACTCCTGCAAAAACGGCGAAGATCCGAGCGGCGCTTCCCACTTTTTCGTCGGCGTCGCAAACCTCGCCCCGGCAGACGCGCTTTGCCGTACTCGTGCGACGGTCGCCGGCGAGCACGTCGAAATACGCCGATATCGTGCCCGAATCGGCCCCGTTTCGCTTCGCCGGAGTGCCAGCACTCGCTCGGCCAAAGACGACGAACATCCGAGCGACGGTTCCCACTATTGCGTACGCGTCGCGAACCCCGCCCCGGCAGACGCGGTTTGCCGTACTCGTGCGGCGGTGGCCGGCGGGCACGTCGAAAGACGCCGATATCGTGCACGAATTGGCGCTCCTTGGCTTCACCGGAGTGCCAGCACTCACTCGGCCAAAAACGGCGAACATCCGAGCAGCGGTACCCACTTAGCCGTCGGCATCCCGAACTCCGCGCCGGCTGACGCGGTTGCCGAGCTCGTGCGACTAGCGACCGCGAACGCGTCTCGCGACGCCGCTTTCGTGCGCGGCTCCCATTGCGACCTGGGTTACCCGAGCTCGACCAGCAAAAAAGAAGGTCGAAAATTTTTTTTTTTTTTTCTGCGTCTGCCGGGGTGCCCCTATAATAGCAGCGATAAGCACCCAGACCGCCGTGTGTCGCTCGCCCCGGCTGACGTGGTTTTTCGTACTCCTGCAGCGGTCGCCGTCACGCACGTCCAAATACGCCACTTTCGTGGGCGCATTCGCGCTCTTTCGCGTCGCCGGAGTGCCAGCACTCACTCTGCCAAAAACGGCCAACATCCGAGCGGCGGTTCCCACTTTTGCGTCGGCGTCGTAAACCCCGCCCCGGCAGACGCGGTTTGCCCTACTCGTGCGACGGTCGCCGGCGAGCGCGTCGAAAGACGCCGATATCGTGCGCTAATTGGCGCTCCTTGGCTTCTCCGGAGTGCCGCCACTCACTCCTCCAAAAACGGCGAAGATCCGAGCGGCGTTCTCCACTTTCGCATCGGCGTCCCGAACTCCGCCCGGGCTGACGCGGTTTACCGTACTCGTGCGACGGTCGCCGGCGGGCACGTCGAAAGACGCCGATATCGTGCCGTAATCGGCCCCGTTTGGCTTCGCCCGTGTGCCAGCACTCACTCGGCCAAAAACGGCGAACATCCGAGCAGCGTTTCCCACTTTCGCATCGGCGTCCCGAAGCCCGCCCCGGCAGACGCGGTTTGCCCTACTCGAGCGACGGTCGCCGGCGATCACGTCGAAAGGCGCCGAATTCGTGCACGAATCGATGCTTCTTGGTCTCGCAGGAGGGCCGCCACTCACTCCTGCAAAAACGGCGAAGATCCGAGTTGCGCTTCCCACTTTTTCGTCGGCGTCCCGAACTACGCCCCGGCTGACGCGGTTTACCGTACTCGTGCGACGGTCGCCGGCGGGCACTTCAAAATACGCCGATTTCGTGGGCGCATTCACGCTGTTTCGCTTCCCCGGAGTGCCAACACTCACTCTGCCGAAAGCGGCGATCATCCGAGCGGCGGTTCCCACTTTTGCGTCGGCTTCGCAAACGGCGCCCCGGCAGACGCGCTCGTGCGACGTACTCGTGCGACGGTCGCCGGCGAGCACGTCGAAAGACGCCGATATCGTGCTCGAATCGACCCCGTTTCGCTTCGCCGGAGTGCTGCCAGTCACGGCGCAGAAAACGGCGAACAAGTGTTTTTTTTTTTTTTTTCCTAGAATTTGTGTTATAGAAGGCACATTTGATATCGGACGATAATTTTCAACTTTATCACGCGCACCGATTTTCGTGTAGAGGTTTGCAAGTTTATGGGAATTTCTCCACTTGGAATAATGCGATTTAGTAGTACTACGAGAACTTCATGGATGTACTCAAGGGTACGGGGCAAGTCAGTTACGTCAACACCTGCAGATTTTTTACACTTCAAACTGAAAATTGTTGGTTGTGAGTCCTCGTGTGATATTAAAGGCCGATTCGCTAACACATAGAACAAAGAAAGAAAGGAAGAAAAAACGCCCGCGCTCGCTCAAGAAACCTGGGTTCGCAACAAGTGGCAACAACAAGCAACCGAGCGAGTGCGCCAAAACCCGTGGCGGCCGAACAAACGCGAAGTCCCAACCGCGTCAGCCGGGGCGGCACGGGACAGGAAAAATCACTTCAGCCGGGGCGGCGGGGCACCGAATAAACCTCGTCACCTCGTCGCAGGATAAAAGAGGAAACAAAAAGTCTAAACAGCGTCTGCTGGAGCGAATGCGTAATAAAACAACAACAACAACAAAAAAAAAAACACCCGCGCTCAAGAAGTCTGCAATCACCACAAAAGGCGACTGTGACCGAGCAGCGTCAGCCGGGGCCGTGCGGAAACGGAAAAACCGCGACTACCGGGGCGTCGAGGCACCGAAAAATCCACTTCAGCCGCGGCGAAAAAAAAAAACAAAAAGAAAGACGGAGGGGGGGGGGGGGGAACCACGTCTGCCGGGGCGAAGGAAAAAAAAAAACGCGTCTGCCGGGGCGAGCCCGGGTGCGGCACCACCGGGAAAACTGTGGCAAACAGACATGGCGATCGAGTGAGTGGGCCGCCAGCCAGGCTCAGCCAAAAAGTGCAAAGTCCGAACTGCGTCAGCCGGGGCGGCAAAAACCACGTCAGCCGGGGCGGCGCAAAAAACCGCGTCTGCCGGGGCGGCACGAAACCGCGTCAGCCGGGGCGGCGCGAAAACTGCGTCAGCCGGGGCGAAAGAAAAAAAAAAAAAAAACGCGTCTGCCGGGGCGAGCCCGGGTGCGGCACCACCGGGAAAACTGTGGCAAACAGACATGGCGATCGAGTGAGTGGGCCGCCAGCCAGGCACAGCCGAAAAGTGCAAAGTCCGAACCGTGTCAGCCGGGGCGGCAAAAAACCGCGTCAGCCGGGGCGGCGCAAAAAACCGCGTCTGCCGGGGCGGCACGAAACCGCGTCAGCCGGGGCGGCGCGAAAACTGCGTCAGCCGGGGCGAGCCCGGGTGCGGCACCACCGGGAAAACTGTGGCAAACAGACATGGCGATCGAGTGAGTGGGCCGCCAGCCAGGCTCAGCCAAAAAGTGCCAAGTCCGAACTGCGTCAGCCGGGGCGGCAAAAAACCGCGTCAGCCGGGGCGGCGCAAAAAACCGCGTCTGCCGGGGCGGCGCGAAAACCGCGTCTGCCGGGGCGGCGCGAAAACTGCGTCAGCCGGGGCGAAAGAAAAAAAAAACGCGTCTGCCGGGGCGAGCCCGGGTGCGGCACCACCGGGAAAACTGTGGCAAACAGACATGGCGATCGAGTGAGTGGGCCGCCAGCAAGGCTCAGCCAAAAAGTGCTAAGTCCGAACTGCGTCAGCTGGGGCGGCAAAAAACCGCGTCTGCCGGGGCGGCACGAAACCGCGTCAGCCGGGGCGGCGCGAAAACCGCGTCTGCCGGGGCGGCACGAAACCGCGTCAGCCGGGGCGGCGCGAAAACTGCGTCAGCCGGGGCGAGCCCGGGTGCGGCACCACCGGGAAAACTGTGGCAAACAGACATGGCGATCGAGTGAGTGGGCCGCCAGCCAGGCACAGCCGAAAAGTGCTAAGTCCGAACTGCGTCAGCCGGGGCGGCAAAAACCGCGTCAGCCGGGGCGGCGCGAAAACCGCGTCTGCCGGGGCGGCACGAAACCGCGTCAGCCGGGGCGGCGCGAAAACTGCGTCAGCCGGGGCGAGCCCGGGTGCGGCACCACCGGGAAAACTGTGGCTAACAGACATGGCGATCGAGTGAGTGGGCCACCAGCCAGGCTCAGCCAAAAAGTGCTAAGTCCGAACTGCGTCAGCCGGGGCGGCAAAAACCGCGTCAGCCGGGGCGGCGCAAAAAACCGCGTCTGCCGGGGCGGCACGAAACCGCGTCAGCCGGGGCGGCGCGAAAACTGCGTCAGCCGGGGCGAAAGAAAAAAAAAAAACGCGTCTGCCGGGGCGAGCCCGGGTGCGGCACCACCGGGAAAACTGTGGCAAACAGACATGGCGATCGAGTGAGTGGGCCGCCAGCCAGGCACAGCCGAAAAGTGCCAAGTCCGAACTGCGTCAGCCGGGGCGGCAAAAAACCGCGTCAGCCGGGGCGGCGCAAAAAACCGCGTCTGCCGGGGCGGCACGAAACCGCGTCAGCCGGGGCGGCGCGAAAACTGCGTCAGCCGGGGCGAGCCCGGGTGCGGCACCACCGGGAAAACTGTGGCAAACAGACATGGCGATCGAGTGAGTGGGCCGCCAGCCAGGCTCAGCCAAAAAGTGCCAAGTCCGAACTGCGTCAGCCGGGGCGGCGCAAAAAACCGCGTCTGCCGGGGCGGCGCGAAAACCGCGTCTGCCGGGGCGGCGCGAAAACTGCGTCAGCCGGGGCGAAAGAAAAAAAAAACGCGTCTGCCGGGGCGAGCCCGGGTGCGGCACCACCGGGAAAACTGTGGCAAACAGACATGGCGATCGAGTGAGTGGGCCGCCAGCAAGGCTCAGCCAAAAAGTGCCAAGTCCGAACTGCGTCAGCCGGGGCGGCAAAAAACCGCGTCTGCCGGGGCGGCACGAAACCGCGTCAGCCGGGGCGGCGCGAAAACCGCGTCTGCCGGGGCGGCACGAAACCGCGTCAGCCGGGGCGAGCCCGGGTGCGGCACCACCGGGAAAACTGTGGCAAACAGACATGGCGATCGAGTGAGTGGGCCGCCAGCCAGGCACAGCCGAAAAGTGCTAAGTCCGAACTGCGTCAGCCGGGGCGGCAAAAACCGCGTCAGCCGGGGCGGCGCGAAAACCGCGTCTGCCGGGGCGGCACGAAACCGCGTCAGCCGGGGCGGCGCGAAAACTGCGTCAGCCGGGGCGAGCCCGGGTGCGGCACCACCGGGAAAACTGTGGCTAACAGACATGGCGATCGAGTGAGTGGGCCACCAGCCAGGCTCAGCCAAAAAGTGCTAAGTCCGAACTGCGTCAGCCGGGGCGGCAAAAACCGCGTCAGCCGGGGCGGCGCAAAAAACCGCGTCTGCCGGGGCGGCACGAAACCGCGTCAGCCGGGGCGGCGCGAAAACTGCGTCAGCCGGGGCGAAAGAAAAAAAAAAAACGCGTCTGCCGGGGCGAGCCCGGGTGCGGCACCACCGGGAAAACTGTGGCAAACAGACATGGCGATCGAGTGAGTGGGCCGCCAGCCAGGCACAGCCGAAAAGTGCCAAGTCCGAACTGCGTCAGCCGGGGCGGCAAAAAACCGCGTCAGCCGGGGCGGCGCAAAAAACCGCGTCTGCCGGGGCGGCACGAAACCGCGTCAGCCGGGGCGGCGCGAAAACTGCGTCAGCCGGGGCGAGCCCGGGTGCGGCACCACCGGGAAAACTGTGGCAAACAGACATGGCGATCGAGTGAGTGGGCCGCCAGCCAGGCTCAGCCAAAAAGTGCCAAGTCCGAACTGCGTCAGCCGGGGCGGCGCAAAAAACCGCGTCTGCCGGGGCGGCGCGAAAACCGCGTCTGCCGGGGCGGCGCGAAAACTGCGTCAGCCGGGGCGAAAGAAAAAAAAAACGCGTCTGCCGGGGCGAGCCCGGGTGCGGCACCACCGGGAAAACTGTGGCAAACAGACATGGCGATCGAGTGAGTGGGCCGCCAGCAAGGCTCAGCCAAAAAGTGCCAAGTCCGAACTGCGTCAGCCGGGGCGGCAAAAAACCGCGTCTGCCGGGGCGGCACGAAACCGCGTCAGCCGGGGCGGCGCGAAAACCGCGTCTGCCGGGGCGGCACGAAACCGCGTCAGCCGGGGCGAGCCCGGGTGCGGCACCACCGGGAAAACTGTGGCAAACAGACATGGCGATCGAGTGAGTGGGCCGCCAGCCAGGCACAGCCGAAAAGTGCTAAGTCCGAACTGCGTCAGCCGGGGCGGCAAAAACCGCGTCAGCCGGGGCGGCGCAAAAACCGCGTCTGCCGGGGCGAATGCAAAAAAAACAAAGAAAAAAGCCCGCGCTTAATCAAAAGAAAACAAAGAAAAAAGCTTGCGCTTAATCAAAAGAAAACAAACAAAAAAAGTTCGCGCTTAAGCCTGGCGGTGGAACCACCGGGGCAAACAGACCTGGCGATCGAGTGAGTGGGCCGCCAGCCGGGGTGAGCCAAAAAGTGCAAAGTCGGAACCGCGTCAGCCGGGGCGGCGCGAAAACCGCGTCAGCCGGGGCGGCGCAAAAACTGCGTCAGCCGGGGCGGCACGGAAAAACGAAAACCGCGTCAGCCGGGGCGGCACGGAAAAACGAAAACCACGTCAGCCGGGGCGACATCAAAATGAGGAAAAAAAAAAAAACTGCCTTAGGACACCTGCGTACACTTTCATGCGTTTGGGCATATCTCTCTGTAACACGCGCGCCCCTCGTTACGCGCGGCACTCTGTTTTCTCCGACACCCATATTTCGGCGGCATGTGGCACGCGCGCCCGTCCCTACGCACGGCACACCGCAGTGCTTTCTCGATATTTTTCTTTTCCTCCAACACCGTCATCTATAGGCTTTTAGTGACCTGTTGCTCGTGGCAAAAGTTCGCTAGCTCTGACACCTCTTGCATGCGCACCGTTTTTGCGCACGGTGCTATGCCGCAAAGCACGGCAGTCGCATGCGTTTCTCTCAGGCACCTCTTTTTTGACACAACGCTGTGGTGCTTAGAAACACACCCGCCGCTTTTGCGCACAGAACTCCACCGTACAGCACGGTTGTCACGTTTGTTCCACACGAACAGCAGTGTGCATCGTGCTACGACACTTTGAAAGCTTTTTCTTCCGAGTCTCGACCGCGCTGTTCCTTTCGTACTTGGCGCGGTTTTGGGACCAGCTTTGTTTTAAACCCCTACTGCGCGCCGTTCCTTTCGTACTTGGCGCGGTTCAGGGTTTGTTTCGAGCCCTTAGCCGCGCTGTTCCCTCCGTACTTGGCGCGGTTTAGGGTCGAGCTTTGTCTCGAGCCCTCTCCGCGCCGTTCCTTCCGTACTTGGCGCGGTTTAGGGTTT
>NW_027465252.1:0-5000 GCF_043290135.1 Rhipicephalus microplus | reverse complement strand
TATTGGGCGATATTTGTTTTCCTCGGATTTGTCCTCTCCGTTTCCTTTTGGAATCAATATAATTTTAGATTCTTTCCATCTTTGAGGAAAATGTCCGTGCTTTAAGCATGCATTAAAAAGATTGACAAAGAAAGTCTTATGCCTTTCATACATCACTTGTATGAGGTTAGTTTTTAGGTTGTCTGGTCCGGGGGTTACATCTTTCCTCAGATTTTTTACTATCTGCGTTACTTCAATCTCTGTAAATGGGAGGTCATCACTGGGTAAATTTCTTTCTCTCATTTCTGCTCCCGATGTCCAATTTCCTCCCTGTTTGTTATTGTTTATTGTGTCGTTGCTTGATTGTATTTGACTGTGTCCTGGCTCGTCATTTTCCATGCAGTTAGGGTATAAATTTCCTAGAATGTGTTCTATTGTTTCCTGAAGAGTCTTTGTGACTTCTCCATTTTCTTTTGTGATGCTTCTAAACATAACCTTGGTTTTCATCTTATTTCGTGCAATTTTATACGGTAGGATGAATGGATTTTTCGTAGCCTTAGTACATAGAGTTTTCCAACTGTTGTTTTTAGCCTGTTCTATCATGTTGTTATACGTGTCATGTTCTTTATAGTATTCCTTTTTGTATTGTTCTCTGATATCCCCTTTCGCCTTTTGATACCTCCTTCGTAGTGCTCTGACTCTCTTCCTTTCAATTTCTAGGTCTCTTGACCACCAAGTATTCGGTTTTTGTTTAGAAGGTTTTTTCTTTTTACTGAATTCCTTCTTAAGTTTCTCGATTTTCTCGTGTAGCGTATTCGCTATTTCTTCAATACTTTCCTTCGTGTTTATTTTCCCCTGGACTTCCTCAAACCAGGGATCAATTTGCAACTTTTCCATGACTTTTGTTTGCCCTTTTAACGTTAGGCCATATTCCTCTGGAAGTTCTTCATTTTTAATAACAACTTTAATGTATCTGTGATCGCTATGATTATAGGTTTTAAGTACTTCCCAGCTTTTAATATCCTGGTTTAGGTTTGCGTCACATATGGTGAGGTCAATCCAACCCCTCGCCCTACTTGTTTTAAATGTCGGAGGTGATTCTTTGGCATTTAATAATGTCAGGTTGTGTAATACTGTGAATTCTAATACTTTTTCACCTTTCTCATCCGTCTCCGTGCTTCCCCAAATTTGATGTTTTGAGTTGAAGTCACCCATTATTATCGTGTTAATGTCTATAAATTTCTGTAAAATGTTTCCTATTGCTGACATTGCCAGCTCGACGTTTTCATTCGGAGGACAGTAGCAGTTGATAATTACCAATTCTCTTTCACCTTTATTTATCTTGACTGCTATTAGTTTTTGTTCTATAATAATTGGGAAAGCGGTTATATTTTCTTTGTGTATTATGATGGCTGTCTTCGGGTCTTTGTTGTTGGCTATAACTTTATGCTTTAGCGGAAACCCTATGATTTTGTTGTTGAGCGAATATGGTTCTTGGAGTACAGATATGTCGAATTCTTCTTCTTGTTGAAAATTGTTTAGTGACTGATTTGCCTTAAATGCCCTGCCTAAATTTACCTGTATTATTTGTATTTCAGTGCTATTCGCCATTGTGCCTGTGTGTTGGGTACTCTTAGTTTAGTCTAGCTAGAATTTTGCCTTTCTCGGCCTGTACCTTTGTTATGTATACCGGGCATTCCCTGGACATCATAGAATGATCTGTCTCCGTGCGACCCTCAGTCTCGCAGATGTTGCAGTGCGATTCTGCTTCACATTCTCTTTGGTAGTGACCTCGTTGGCCACAGTTAATGCAGCGCTGGGGGCCATCGCAATCGGGAGCAATGTGGCCGTGCATGGCGCATCTTGTGCATCTGGGCCAAAAGATGTCGTCAAAGATCGGGCATCGTGACCAGCCGATGTTCAGTGCAGTTCGGCTTCCGATTGCTTTGTTTGCACTTCGATTTAGGGCAAGAATCACTGTCTTGCCTCTCTTGCCCGGCCATGTCTTCTTTATTGTTATGTCTTCTGGCGAGCACACCAAACGGTTTTGCCTGACGATTCGGGCTGGGAGATTGACCTCGTCAATTTCATCCTCGAGTCCAATTATTTTCTTATGGATCCTGTTCTCCTTTGGGAGCTTGGCTTCAACATTTCTCAGTTCTCTGTCCTTCTGAATGAACTGGAGAATCTTAGCTGAGTCTTCTTTTGACTTCGTCATCACGACAATTCCCTCTCTCCCTGGCCGAATTGTTGCTTCTTGGATTCCCAGGTCGAGGGGATCCACCCGCTGCCTCAGAAGCGATGCGACCTCTTTTTTCTCCATTGTTCCGGAAGATACCACCAGAGCATAGGTTGGTCGGCTCTCGGTTGCGGGAGTGTTGCTCTGTGTTGGCTCTTCCCTTTGTTCGAGTGGTTCTTCTTGTCTTCTTTTCTCCAATTCTTCGATCCTGCCTTTTTGGAACGCAATCTGTTGGGCCTGTTCCATTAACAGGTTTTTCAATTTAGCTTGTTCGGAGATTATCGCTTCAATCTGCTGGGCTACCGCCTCGTCGCCGCCCGTCAATGTAGAGATTTTAATGAGAGCCCTCATAGTGTTTTTGTCTGCTTTGGAAAGTCTAGACAAAACTGTACCTTTTTCTCCGCGGCTGGTTGGGAGTGACGATTGTGAATTTCTGTCTTCGTCCCAGTTGTCTAGCGCTCCTTCGTTAGCAGCCGTTTGTGTTTGAGGGTGGACCTCTCCTCCTTCAGCTTCTTCGGTTTCGGTTCCTCGGCTGCCTCCCTCTACCTGGTCATTCTCGGTTGGGCTCCACCAATCTGTTTCAAGAGAAGCTTTGGCGGGCATCGCTCCTTGTGGTTCTTCTTTCTTTGCCTTCTCTTCTTTGTTGGTCACTTGTTTTTGTTCCACCCTCTTGGTCTTCTTCTTCTGTATCTTGTCTGTCTTCGCCCCTTGTGTGGGGTCTGTAATTGCAGAGTCGTCATTGCTTCCTGTGTTTTTTAGGACCTTTGACGTAGGCCCCACTGCTGGGTTTGCCGTTTGTAGAGGTCCTCTTCCCTCCAGTCCTTGTTTCTGGGTTTCCGTTCTCATCCCCTTGGGTTTCAACATCTTCTCCTAATCTCCACGCTGTGTTCCAAGAGAAGGGTTTGTGCCTTCGAAGCCGTTGTTTGCCGTCTGGAAGAAAGTTACTCCTTTTTAACTTGTTCTGGTATCGCCAGAGATGTTCCTCAACCTTGGTAGTAGAGGTTGCCGGTTTTAGGTGTTCTTGGCAGCGTAGAGGCGCCGCACTTTTCCTGTCTCTGTTGGCGTTTTCCGCTAAACAGATAGATACCAGTTTTGTCTCTCTACGGGGATTCGTTCCGGAGTTATTCTACCTTTGGCGTGAAGTGTTCAATCAAAGATGGCCGCCTCTCATTTTGACGGGAATCCGAACTCAGAACAGTCGGAAAATGTCAATTTCCTGTCGTTTCGCCCCAGAACTACTAGCAAAAGCGTGTATCCAGTCTTCAAGCACTTCCAGAACTGCCGGCTCCAGAAAAGAACCGAAACCAGCCTCGGATTTGCTGTTTTTGTCTAACTGTAGAAAATGGTCAGGAAAGTTGAAATTCCTTGTTCTTTTGTGGCCCTCTTGAACTGAGAAGAATAATTCTGCTGTTCTGTGGCACCAGGACTTGGTTCCGAGCGTTTTCAGCAAGAATTTCCTAGTTCCGCCAAATTTGGTTTAATCCAGTTGCTCAACCTGGCCACAATGTGCAGGTTTTCAACCCTGGTAATAGGGGGGTTCCGGATTTTGGTGTTAGAGTTAACGTAGGAACACCGCGTTTTTTCCTATCACTATTAGCACTTTTTTCTGATCAAAATGATACCAGTTTTGTCTTCCTGCGACCTTTCGTTCCAAAGTTATTCCACTTTTGGCGAAAATGTGACCTCAATCCAATATGGCCGCGCCCATGTTTTGGCGGGAAACTGGACTCACTTCGGTCGGAAAACCGGCGATTTTCAGACGTTTCGCCCTAGATCCCCGCGCAAAACTGGCTGTCCTATCTTCGGATACTCCCCAGGACTCTCCCGGCACCGGAATTCAGCCGAAATCAGCCGCGGATTTGCTGTTATCGTCGAGTTTTGGGTGTTCCTTGTGTAATGGCCGCCAAGAGGCTGTTTACATCGATGAAAACTCGGATTTTTGGCGTTCCTTGGCCGATTCTCGTGCGGTTTTCGGCACCCGGGTGGTCTCGGTCACTTTATAGTAGAGGAGTGTGCAAAGGTTTTAGCGTACTCACTCTTTTTGTTGTCGAAGTAGATAGGGACAGTGGGAATCTCGTTAATCCATTCATGCGCGTCACTAATTAGATGACGAGGCATTTGGCTACCACAAGAGAGTCATAGTTACTCCCGCCGTTTACCCGCGCTTTTTTGAATTTCTTCACTTTGACATTCAGAGCACTGGGCAGAAATCACATTGCGTCAGCACCGATCAACGGCCCTCGCAATGCTTTGTTTTAATTAGACAGTCGGATTCCCCCGGTCCGTGCCAGTTCTGAGTTGGCTGTTTTCTGCCGGCCGAAGCAAGAACCTCAGGCGCGAAGCCCACGGAAAATGCACAGCTGTGGCTTTCCACAGGAAGGTCCCGACGCTGGTCCGGGCTCGGCCGCACCGCTTTTTACGGCGGCGAGCCTCGCCCAGTCCCGGTGCAGTGCCGTTCCTGCTTCTGGACCCCAGCCCGACCGGCTCAGCCCTCAGAGCCAATCCTTTTCCCAAGGTTACGGATCCGTTTTGCCGACTTCCCTTACCTACATTGGTCTATCGACTAGAGGCTGTTCACCTTGGAGACCTGCTGCGGATGTGGGTACGGTCCGGCACGAAAATCACACTCCCTCACTCGGATTTTCAAGGGCCGACAGGAGCGCACCGGACAGCGCAAGAGCCGCACTGCTCTACGGAGCCACCGTCCCTATCTCGGGGTGAACCCATTCCAGGGACTCGATCTCCTTACAGAGAAAAGAAAACTCTTCCCGGGGCTCCCATC
>NW_027465251.1:27500-34098 GCF_043290135.1 Rhipicephalus microplus | reverse complement strand
GACGGTGGCCGGCGGGCACGTCGAAAGACGCCGATATCGTGCGCGAATTGGCGCACCTTGGCTTCACCGGAGTGCCGCCACTGACTCCTCCAAAAACGGCGAAGATCCGAGCGGCGCTTCCCACTTTCGCATCGGCGTCCCGAACTCCGCCCCGGCTGACGCGGTTTACCGTACTCGTGCGACGGTCGCCGGCGAGCACGTGGAAAGACGCCGATATCGTGCCCGAATCGGCTCCGTTCGGCTTCGCCGGATTGCCAGCACTGGCTCGGCGAAAGACGACGAACATCCGAGCGACGGTTCTCACTATTGCGTACGCGTCGCAAACCCCGCCCCGGCAGACGCACTTTGCCGTACTCGTGCGACGGTCGCCGGCGAGCACGTAGAAAGACGCCGATATCGTGCCGGAATCGGCCCCGTTTGGCTTCGCCGGAGTGCCAGCACTCACTCGGCCACAAACGGCGAACATCCGAGCGGCGGTTCCCACTTAGCCGTCGGCGTCCCGAACTCCGCCCCGGCAGACGCGGTTGCCGAGCTCGTGCGACTAGCGACCGCGAAGCCGTCTCGCGACGCCGCTTTCGTGCGCGGCTCCCACTGCGACCTGGGTCACCCGAGGTCGACGAGCAAAAAAGAATGTCGAAAAAAATTTTTTTTTTTTTTTTTGCGTCTGCCGGGGTGCCCCTATAATAGCAGCGATAAGCACCCAGACCGCCATGGGTCGCTCGCCCCGGCTGACGTGGTTTTTCGTTTTCCTGCGGTGGTCGTCGTCAAGCACGTCCAAACACGCCACTTTCGTGGGCGCATTCGCGCTCTTTCGCTTCGCCGGAGTGCCAGCACTCACTCTGCCAAAAACGGCGAACATCCTAGTGGCGGTTCCCACTTTTGCGTCGGCGTCGCCAACCCCGCCCCGGCATACGCGGTTTGCCGTACTCGTGCGGCGGTGGCCGGCGGGCACGTCGAAAGACACCGATATCGTGCGCGAGTCGATGCTTCTTGGTCTCGCAGGAGGGCCGCCACTCACTCCTGCAAAAACGGCGAAGATCCGAGCGGCGCTTCCCACTTTTTCGTCGGCGTCGCAAACCTCGCCCCGGCAGACGCGCTTTGCCGTACTCGTGCGACGGGTCGCCGGCGAGCACGTCGAAATACGCCGATATCGTGCCCGAATCGGCCCCGTTTCGCTTCGCCGGAGTGCCAGCACTCGCTCGGCCAAAAGACGACGAACATCCGAGCGACGGTTCCCACTATTGCGTACGCGTCGCGAACCCCGCCCCGGCAGACGCGGTTTGCCGTACTCGTGCGGCGGTGGCCGGCGGGCACGTCGAAAGACGCCGATATCGTGCACGAATTGGCGCTCCTTGGCTTCACCGGAGTGCCAGCACTCACTCGGCCAAAAACGGCGAACATCCGAGCAGCGGTACCCACTTAGCCGTCGGCATCCCGAACTCCGCGCCGGCTGACGCGGTTGCCGAGCTCGTGCGACTAGCGACCGCGAACGCGTCTCGCGACGCCGCTTTCGTGCGCGGCTCCCATTGCGACCTGGGTTACCCGAGCTCGACAGCAAAAAAGAAGGTCGAAAATTTTTTTTTTTTTCTGCGTCTGCCGGGGTGCCCCTATAATAGCAGCGATAAGCACCCAGACCGCCGTGTGTCGCTCGCCCCGGCTGACGTGGTTTTTCGTACTCCTGCAGCGGTCGCCGTCACGCACGTCCAAATACGCCACTTTCGTGGGCGCATTCGCGCTCTTTCGCGTCGCCGGAGTGCCAGCACTCACTCTGCCAAAAACGGCCAACATCCGAGCGGCGGTTCCCACTTTTGCGTCGGCGTCGTAAACCCGCCCCGGCAGACGCGGTTTGCCCTACTCGTGCGACGGTCGCCGGCGAGCGCGTCGAAAGACGCCGATATCGTGCGCTAATTGGCGCTCCTTGGCTTCTCCGGAGTGCCGCCACTCACTCCTCCAAAAACGGCGAAGATCCGAGCGGCGTTCTCCACTTTCGCATCGGCGTCCCGAACTCCGCCCGGGCTGACGCGGTTTACCGTACTCGTGCGACGGTCGCCGGCGGGCACGTCGAAAGACGCCGATATCGTGCCGTAATCGGCCCCGTTTGGCTTCGCCCGAGTGCCAGCACTCACTCGGCCAAAAACGGCGAACATCCGAGCAGCGTTTCCCACTTTCGCATCGGCGTCCCGAAGCCCGCCCCGGCAGACGCGGTTTGCCCTACTCGAGCGACGGTCGCCGGCGATCACGTCGAAAGGCGCCGAATTCGTGCACGAATCGATGCTTCTTGGTCTCGCAGGAGGGCCGCCACTCACTCCTGCAAAAACGGCGAAGATCCGAGTTGCGCTTCCCACTTTTCGTCGGCGTCCCGAACTACGCCCCGGCTGACGCGGTTTACCGTACTCGTGCGACGGTCGCCGGCGGGCACTTCAAAATACGCCGATTTCGTGGGCGCATTCACGCTGTTTCGCTTCCCCGGAGTGCCAACACTCACTCTGCCGAAAGCGGCGATCATCCGAGCGGCGGTTCCCACTTTTGCGTCGGCTTCGCAAACGGCGCCCCGGCAGACGCGCTCGTGCGACGTACTCGTGCGACGGTCGCCGGCGAGCACGTCGAAAGACGCCGATATCGTGCTCGAATCGACCCCGTTTCGCTTCGCCGGAGTGCTGCCAGTCACGGCGCAGAAAACGGCGAACAAGTGTTTTTTTTTTTTTTTTTTCCTAGAATTTGTGTTATAGAAGGCACATTTGATATCGGACGATAATTTTCAACTTTATCACGCGCACCGATTTTCGTGTAGAGGTTTGCAAGTTTATGGGAATTTCTCCACTTGGAATATGCGATTTAGTAGTACTACGAGAACTTCATGGATGTACTCAAGGGTACGGGGCAAGTCAGTTACGTCAACACCTGCAGATTTTTTACACTTCAAACTGAAAATTGTTGGTTGTGAGTCCTCGTGTGATATTAAAGGCCGATTCGCTAACACATAGAACAAAGAAAGAAAGGAAGAAAAAACGCCCGCGCTCGCTCAAGAAACCTGGGTTCGCAACAAGTGGCAACAACAAGCAACCGAGCGAGTGCGCCAAAACCCGTGGCGGCCGAACAAACGCGAAGTCCCAACCGCGTCAGCCGGGGCGGCACGGGACAGGAAAAATCACTTCAGCCGGGGGCGGCGGGCACCGAATAAACCTCGTCACCTCGTCGCAGGATAAAAGAGGGAAACAAAAAGTCTAAACAGCGTCTGCTGGAGCGAATGCGTAATAAAACAACAACAACAACAAAAAAAAAAAAACACCCGCGCTCAAGAAGTCTGCAATCACCACAAAAGGCGACTGTGACCGAGCAGCGTCAGCCGGGGCCGTGCGGAAACGGAAAAACCGCGACTACCGGGGCGTCGAGGCACCGAAAAATCCACTTCAGCCGCGGCGAAAAAAAAAAACAAAAAGAAAGACGGAGGGGGGGGGGGGAACCACGTCTGCCGGGGCGAAGGAAAAAAAAAAAAACGCGTCTGCCGGGGCGAGCCCGGGTGCGGCACCACCGGGAAAACTGTGGCAAACAGACATGGCGATCGAGTGAGTGGGCCGCCAGCCAGGCTCAGCCAAAAAGTGCAAAGTCCGAACTGCGTCAGCCGGGGCGGCAAAAACCACGTCAGCCGGGGCGGCGCAAAAAAACCGCGTCTGCCGGGGCGGCACGAAACCGCGTCAGCCGGGGCGGCGCGAAAACTGCGTCAGCCGGGGCGAAAGAAAAAAAAAAAAAAACGCGTCTGCCGGGGCGAGCCCGGGTGCGGCACCACCGGGAAAACTGTGGCAAACAGACATGGCGATCGAGTGAGTGGGCCGCCAGCCAGGCACAGCCGAAAAGTGCAAAGTCCGAACCGTGTCAGCCGGGGCGGCAAAAAACCGCGTCAGCCGGGGCGGCGCAAAAAACCGCGTCTGCCGGGGCGGCACGAAACCGCGTCAGCCGGGGCGGCGCGAAAACTGCGTCAGCCGGGGCGAGCCCGGGTGCGGCACCACCGGGAAAACTGTGGCAACAGACATGGCGATCGAGTGAGTGGGCCGCCAGCCAGGCTCAGCCAAAAAGTGCAAGTCCGAACTGCGTCAGCCGGGGCGGCAAAAAACCGCGTCAGCCGGGGCGGCGCAAAAAACCGCGTCTGCCGGGGCGGCGCGAAACCGCGTCTGCCGGGGCGGCGCGAAAACTGCGTCAGCCGGGGCGAAAGAAAAAAAAAAACGCGTCTGCCGGGGCGAGCCCGGGTGCGGCACCACCGGGAAAACTGTGGCAAACAGACATGGCGATCGAGTGAGTGGGCCGCCAGCAAGGCTCAGCCAAAAAGTGCTAACTGCGTCAGCTGGGGCGGCAAAAAACCGCGTCTGCCGGGGCGGCACGAAACCGCGTCAGCCGGGGCGGCGCGAAAACCGCGTCTGCCGGGGCGGCACGAAACCGCGTCAGCCGGGGCGGCGCGAAAACTGCGTCAGCCGGGGCGAGCCCGGGTGCGGCACCACCGGGAAAACTGTGGCAAACAGACATGGCGATCGAGTGAGTGGGCCGCCAGCCAGGCACAGCCGAAAAGTGCTAAGTCCGAACTGCGTCAGCCGGGGCGGCAAAAACCGCGTCAGCCGGGGCGGCGCGAAAACCGCGTCTGCCGGGGCGGCACGAAACCGCGTCAGCCGGGGCGGCGCGAAAACTGCGTCAGCCGGGGCGAGCCCGGGTGCGGCACCACCGGGAAAACTGTGGCTAACAGACATGGCGATCGAGTGAGTGGGCCACCAGCCAGGCTCAGCCAAAAAGTGCTAAGTCCGAACTGCGTCAGCCGGGGCGGCAAAAACCGCGTCAGCCGGGGCGGCGCAAAAAACCGCGTCTGCCGGGGCGGCACGAAACCGCGTCAGCCGGGGCGGCGCGAAAACTGCGTCAGCCGGGGCGAAAGAAAAAAAAAAAAACGCGTCTGCCGGGGCGAGCCCGGGTGCGGCACCACCGGGAAAACTGTGGCAAACAGACATGGCGATCGAGTGAGTGGGCCGCCAGCCAGGCACAGCCGAAAAGTGCCAAGTCCGAACTGCGTCAGCCGGGGCGGCAAAAAACCGCGTCAGCCGGGGCGGCGCAAAAAACCGCGTCTGCCGGGGCGGCACGAAACCGCGTCAGCCGGGGCGGCGCGAAAACTGCGTCAGCCGGGGCGAGCCCGGGTGCGGCACCACCGGGAAAACTGTGGCAAACAGACATGGCGATCGAGTGAGTGGGCCGCCAGCCAGGCTCAGCCAAAAAGTGCCAAGTCCGAACTGCGTCAGCCGGGGCGGCGCAAAAAACCGCGTCTGCCGGGGCGGCGCGAAAACCGCGTCTGCCGGGGCGGCGCGAAAACTGCGTCAGCCGGGGCGAAAGAAAAAAAAAACGCGTCTGCCGGGGCGAGCCCGGGTGCGGCACCACCGGGAAAACTGTGGCAAACAGACATGGCGATCGAGTGAGTGGGCCGCCAGCAAGGCTCAGCCAAAAAGTGCCAAGTCCGAACTGCGTCAGCCGGGGCGGCAAAAAACCGCGTCTGCCGGGGCGGCACGAAACCGCGTCAGCCGGGGCGGCGCGAAAACCGCGTCTGCCGGGGCGGCACGAAACCGCGTCAGCCGGGGCGAGCCCGGGTGCGGCACCACCGGGAAAACTGTGGCAAACAGACATGGCGATCGAGTGAGTGGGCCGCCAGCCAGGCACAGCCGAAAAGTGCTAAGTCCGAACTGCGTCAGCCGGGGCGGCAAAAACCGCGTCAGCCGGGGCGGCGCAAAAACCGCGTCTGCCGGGGCGAATGCAAAAAAAACAAAGAAAAAAGCCCGCGCTTAATCAAAAGAAAACAAAGAAAAAAGCTTGCGCTTAATCAAAAGAAAACAAACAAAAAAAGTTCGCGCTTAAGCCTGGCGGTGGAACCACCGGGGCAAACAGACCTGGCGATCGAGTGAGTGGGCCGCCAGCCGGGGTGAGCCAAAAAGTGCAAAGTCGGAACCGCGTCAGCCGGGGCGGCGCGAAAACCGCGTCAGCCGGGGCGGCGCAAAAACTGCGTCAGCCGGGGCGGCACGGAAAAACGAAAACCGCGTCAGCCGGGGCGGCACGGAAAAACGAAAACCACGTCAGCCGGGGCGACATCAAAATGAGGAAAAAAAAAAAAACTGCCTTAGGACACCTGCGTACACTTTCATGCGTTTGGGCATATCTCTCTGTAACACGCGCGCCCCTCGTTACGCGCGGCACTCTGTTTTCTCCGACACCCATATTTCGGCGGCATGTGGCACGCGCGCCCGTCCCTACGCACGGCACACCGCAGTGCTTTCTCGATATTTTTCTTTTCCTCCAACACCGTCATCTATAGGCTTTTAGTGACCTGTTGCTCGTGGCAAAAGTTCGCTAGCTCTGACACCTCTTGCATGCGCACCGTTTTTGCGCACGGTGCTATGCCGCAAAGCACGGCAGTCGCATGCGTTTCTCTCAGGCACCTCTTTTTTGACACAACGCTGTGGTGCTTAGAAACACACCCGCCGCTTTTGCGCACAGAACTCCACCGTACAGCACGGTAGTCACGTTTGTTCCACACGAACAGCAGTGTGCATCGTGCTACGACACTTTGAAAGCTTTT